>NC_046972.1:25667978-25682978 GCF_009769545.1 Cyclopterus lumpus | reverse complement strand
TAAACTAAGGTCTTTAGAGGACCAGGACTAAACTGAGGTCTATAGAAGACGAGGACTAAACTGAGGTGGACCAGGACTTCACTGAGGTCTATAGAGGGCCAGGACCGGGACCAGTTAAAGGTTCTTCACAGTAACTTTAAAGATGTTTTGGGTCAGTAGGAGATACTCAGTCGGTCACGGTGAGCTGGAGGTCTGATGATGACAGAACCAGATCACCTGTAAACCTGTGTGTGTGTGTGTGTGTGTGTTCACAGTACTCTGATTAGTTTGTGTTTTAATTGAGGTATTTTTCCCACAATGCAACATCATCTGACCGTCCTGCTTCTATTTAAATGACTTTATATTTGTTTATTATTTCCAACAAGACAAAGAAACAAAACAACAGATTGACACATCAAACAACATCAGAATGTGAAGATCAACGTGCATGAAAACATATCAATAAACACATGCTTTTATTTTGAAGGACATGTCTAAAAGTCTTTATTCTGGTAAATGAGTTTGTTCCCATTGATCTCTCTCTCTTCCCCTTCCCCCCCCCTCTCCCCCTCCCTAATTAGTCTCATTAGCAGCTGTCTCCCCCTCACTATTAATCCTCTTAATTTAGAACTGAATCTCCATTGAGTCATCAGGTCTCTGTTGTCATGGTGACCCCCCCCCCTCCCTCCCGATTGACAGGCCGAGGTGGTAACTCGTGGCAACAGGTTGTCAGAGCGGGGGATGATGTACATTTGGGGGAGGTGTGTGTGAGTGTGTGTGTGAATGTGTGTGTGTGTGTGAGTGTGTGTGTGTGTGTGTGTGTGAGTGTGTGTGTGTGTGTGAGTGTGTGTGTGAGTGTGTGTGTGTGAGTGTGTATGTGTGTGTGTGAGTGTGTGTGTGAGTGTGTGTGTGTGTGTGTGAGTGTGTGTGTGTGAGTGTGTGTGTGAGTGTGTGTGTGTGTGAGCGTGTGTGTGTGTGTGAGTGTGTGTGTGAGTGTGTGTGTGTGTGTGTGTGTGAGTGTGTGTATGTGTGTGTGTGTGTGTGTGTGAATCTGTTCTCATTAGGAGCTTCACAACGGTGAAACACATTCAGATGATATTCTTTATGTTCAACCAGAAATAAAGATAAAATAAACTTTAAACAAACATTATATACATACAGCGAGAACATTTACATACAATAAAATAAAACATTCAATCGTCATATAAATAAAAATAAAACATAAATCATGTGACTCATCTTAAATCTCACAACACTGGTTTCTCTTTACAGGTAAAGTACTCATTTGGTCTGAAAGCAGTACTCAGGTACCTTTACTGTTGTTTACTATCTAACTACTCACAAACAAAGTCAAACAAATAACTCAACAAAACTAACCCACAAACCAGCCAACCTACTAACTAAACCAACCAACCCACCTACTAACTAAACCAACCAACCTACTAACTAAACCAACCAACCTACTAACTAAACCAACCAACCTACTAACTAAACCAACCAACCCACCTACTAACTAAACCAACCCACCTACTAACTAAACCAACCAACCTACTAACTAAACCAACCAACCTACTAACTAAACCAACCCACCTACTAACTAAACCAACCAACCCACCAACTAACTAAACCAACCAACCTACTAACTAAACCAACCAACCCACCTACTAACTAAACCAACCCACCTACTAACTAAACCAACCAACCCACCTACTAACTAAACCAACCAACCCACCTACTAACTAAACCAACCAACCTACTAACTAAACCAACCAACCTACTAACTAAACCAACCAACCCACCTACTAACTAAACCAACCAACCCACCTACTAACTAAACCAACCCACCTACTAACTAAACCAACCAACCCACCTACTAACTAAACCAACCAACCCACCTACTAACTAAACCAACCCACCTACTAACTAAACCAACCAACCCACCTACTAACTAAACCAACCACCTACTAACTAAACCAACCAACCCACCTACTAACTAAACCAACCCACCTACTAACTAAACCAACCAACCCACCTACTAACTAAACCAACCCACCTACTAACTAAACCAACCCACCTACTAACTAAACCAACCAACCTACTAACTAAACCAACCCACCTACTAACTAAACCAACCAACCTACTAACTAAACCAACCAACCCACCTACTAACTAAACCAACCCACCTACTAACTAAACCAACCAACCCACCTACTAACTAAACCAACCAACCCACCTACTAACTAAACCAACCAACCTACTAACTAAACCAACCAACCTACTAACTAAACCAACCAACCCACCTACTAACTAAACCAACCAACCCACCTACTAACTAAACCAACCCACCTACTAACTAAACCAACCAACCCACCTACTAACTAAACCAACCAACCCACCTACTAACTAAACCAACCCACCTACTAACTAAACCAACCCACCTACTAACTAAACCAACCCACCTACTAACTAAAACCACCCACCTACTAACTAAACCAACCACCTACTAACTAACCAATCAACCCACCTACTAACTAAACCAACCCACCTACTAACTAAACCAACCAACCCACCTACTAACTAAACCAACCACCTACTAACTAAACCAACCCACCTACTAACTAAACCAACCAACCAACCTACTAACTAAACCAACCAACCCACCTACTAACTAAACCAACCCACCTACTAACTAAACCAACCCACCTACTAACTAAACCAACCAACCTAATAACTAAACCAACCAACCTACTAACTAAACCAACCAACCCACCTACTAACTAAACCACCCACCTACTAACTAAACCAACCAACCCACCTACTAACTAAACCAACCCACCTACTAACTAAACCAACCAACCCACCTACTAACTAAACCAACCCACCTACTAACTAAACCAACCAACCCACCTACTAACTAAACCAACCCACCTACTAACTAAACCAACCCACCTACTAACTAAACCAACCAACCTACTAACTAAACCAACCAACCCACCTACTAACTAAACCAACCCACCTACTAACTAAACCAACCAACCCACCTACTAACTAAACCAACCCACCTACTAACTAAATCAACCCACCTACTAACTAAACCAACCAACCCACCTACTAACTAAACCAACCAACCTACTAACTAAACCAACCAACCCACCTACTAACTAAACCAACCCACCTACTAACTAAACCAACCCACCTACTAACTAAACCAACCAACCTAATAACTAAACCAACCAACCTACTAACTAAACCAACCAACCCACCTACTAACTAAACCAACCCACCTACTAACTAAACCAACCCACCTACTAACTAAACCAACCCACCTACTAACTAAACCAACCAACCCACCTACTAACTAAACCAACCAACCCACCTACTAACTAAACCAACCAACCTACTAACTAAACCAACCAACCCACCTACTAACTAAACCAACCAACCCACCTACTAACTAAACCAACCCACCTACTAACTAAACCAACCAACCCACCTACTAACTAAACCAACCAACCCACCTACTAACTAAACCAACCAACCTACTAACTAAACCAACCAACCTACTAACTAAACCAACCAACCTACTAACTAAAATCATCAGTGATTGTGACATGAAGTGCGGCTGCTACACATCTGGCCTTGAGGTCTTTTTAGCTGGTTTTAGAAAGTGGGTCTAGATCGGATTATTCTTTGAAAGAAACACCGATTGTTGAACTTGTTTTCGGTGCCGTGGTCTTTGCAGCAGTTCTTCTGAGGGGAGCTGGTGAGGAGAACATGGTGACGGCTGGGAGACTGATGCTGATCCCTCATGCGTGTCTAAACTGGTCCATTAGCGCCAGTCTAATGTTCAGACTGAGTCACACGGCTTCCCAAAGCATCATTACACACACACACACACACACACACACACACACACACACACACACACAGTGGTGTTGTCATGACTTTAGAGGACAGTACATTGAACCCTAACAATGACCCTAACCGGCCTAAACACAAGAAAACCTAAACCCTAACCTCCCTATCCTGAATCTAAACTCAACCTCAACCTTCATTTGAACCGAACCTTAATCTAAACCTAATCTTAAATTGACCCCCTTCACCATATCATAACTTTAACTTAAACTGAATCTTATATTAAACTTCAATCCAAGTCCACCCCCTAAAATGTAATGATTTACATTATGAAGCCGTGCATTTTGGCCCCAAAAAGAGGCGAGTCCCCACAACGGGACTCTCATTCAGATTCGAGTCCCCACTAGACCAGTAAAACACACACACACACACAGATTGATACTCTGGTGAAAAGATCAGATATGGAACAGTTTGATGGAGCCTCATTACACCCAGACACACACACTCACACACACACACACACACACACTTCATGCCTTGTTTCACTTCCTGTTTAGCAGTCATAAGTTCTCCCAGCTGTTTTGGGTCAAGAGTCATACAGGTTTTCTCTAATGAGGCGGCTGCTGCTGAAGGCCAGTGTGCGTGTGTGTGTGTGTGTGTGTGTGCGTGTGTGTGTGTGTGCGTGTGTGTGTGTGTGTGCGTGTGTCTGTGATGACTCATTGTGTAGAAACATTCTTAACATTCTGACTTCGTCTTCATCGCTTCGACCGGTTTCTTCTTTTACTTTTTTAATGAAGCACTCGATGACATCACTAAAAAGAAGCCTCAGTTCTGCTTTCTGGACTTCTAATATATAATAATATTCATATTCTTTGGAGTTAGAGAATGTTCAACATGCACGACAACGGTCCTGCTTCTCCCCACTGGGAGAAAGGAGAACCCAGTGGAAAGTACCAGAACAACCCCTCTCAGTCATTTCCAAACCAGCAAAGCTTAAAATAAATAAACAAACCTGCAAAAGAGTCTTATTCATGTTATTTTTATTTACGTTTGTTATCATTCTCATCTTTCTCTTATCTGGCTGGGAAAACAAGGAGGAATATTTTGGGTCATGTTTCCTAATCGGTCATCTGACTCCTCCCCTTTGTGGCCTCCGCTCGGGGTCTTCGGGGTCACCGTGTTGGTGACCCACCCACAGTAGCACCCGCCCCCATGACGCCCGCCCACAGTAGCACCCGCCCCCATGACGCCCACCCACAGTAGCACCCGCCCCCATGACGCCCGCCCACAGTAGCACCCGCCCCCATGACGCCCGCCCACAGTAGCACCCGCCCCCATGACGCCCGCCCACAGTAGCACCCGCCCACATGACGCCCGCCGACATAACACCCGCCCACAGTAGCACCCGCCCACAGTAGCACCCGCCCACATAACACCCGCCGACAGTAGCACCCGCCCACATGACACCCGCCCACATGACACCCGCCCACATGACGCCCGACCACAGTAGCACCCGCCCACATGACACCCGCCCACAGTTGCACCCGCCCACATGACGCCCGCCCACAGTAGCACCCGCCCACATGACGCCCGCCCACAGTAGCACCCGCCCACATGACGCCCGCCCACATGACACCCGCCCACATGACGCCCGCCCACAGCAGCACCCGCCCACATGACGCCCGCCCACAGTAGCACCCGCCCACAGTAGCACCCGCCCACATGACGCACGCCCACATGACACCTGCCCACATGACGCCCGCCCACAGTAGCACCCGCCCACAGTAGCACCCGCCCACATGACGCCCGCCCACAGTAGCCCCCTTCCACATGACGCCCGCCCACAGTAGCACCCGCCCAAATGACGCCCGCTCACAGTAGCACCCGCCCACATGACACCCGCCCACAGTAGCACCCGCCCACAGTAGCACCCGCCCACATGACGCCCGCCCACAGTAGCACCCGCCCACAGTAGCACCCGCCCACATGACGCCCGCCCACAGTAGCACCCGCCCACATGACGCCCGCCCACAGTAGTCCCCTTCCACATGACGCCCGCCCACAGTAGCACCCGCCCACATGACGCCCGCTCACAGTAGCACCCGCCCACATGACGCCCGCCCACAGTAGCACCCGCCCACAGTAGCACCCGCCCACATGACGCCCGCCCACAGTAGCACCCGCCCACAGTAGCACCCGCCCACATGACGCCCGCCCACACTAGCACCCGCCCACATGACACCCGCCCACATGACGCCCGCCCACATGACGCCCGCCCACAGTAGCACCCGCCCACATGACACCCGCCCACATGACGCCCACCCACATGACGCCCGCCCACAGTAGCACCCGCCCACATGACACCCGCCCACATAACACCCGCCCACAGTAGCACCAGCCCACATGACACCCGCCCACATGACACCCGCCCACAGTAGCACCCGCCCACATGACTCCCGCCCACATAACACCCGCCCACATGACACCCGCCCACATGACGCCTGCCCACATAACGCCTGCCCACAGTAGCACCCGCCCACATGACACCCGCCCACATGACGCCCACCCACATGACGCCCGCCCACAGTAGCACCCGCCCACATGACGCCCGCCCACAGTAGCACCCGCCCACATGACACCCGCTGACATAACACCCGCCCACATGATACCCGCCAACATGACACCCGCCCACATGACACCCGCCCACAGTAGCACCCGCCCACATGACAACCGCCGACATAACACCCGCCCACATGACACCCGCCCACAGTAGCACCCGCCCACAGTAGCACCCGCCCACATGACACCCGCCGACATAACACCCGCCCACATGACACCCGCCCACAGTAGCACCCGCCCACATAACACCCGCCCACATGACACCCGCCCACAGTAGCACCCGCCCACATAACACCCGCCCACATGACACCCGCCCACAGTAGCACCCGCCCACATAACACCCGCCCACATAACACCCGCCCACAGTAGCACCAGCCCACATGACACCCGCCCACATGACACCCGCCCACAGTAGCACCCGCCCACATGACACCCGCCCACATAACACCCGCCCACATGACACCCGCCCACATGACGCCTGCCCACATGACACCCGCCCACAGTAGCACCCGCCCACATAACACCCGCCCACATAACACCCGCCCACAGTAGCACCCGCCCACATGACACCCGCCCACATGACACCCGCCCACAGTAGCACCCGCCCACATGACACCCGCCCACATAACACCCGCCCACATGACACCCGCCCACATGACGCCTGCCCACATAACGCCCGCCCACAGTAGCACCCGCCCACATGACACCCGCCCACATGACGCCCACCCACATGACGCCCGCCCACAGTAGCACCCGCCCACATGACGCCCGCCCACAGTAGCACCCGCCCACATGACACCCGCCCACATGACGCCCGCCCACAGTAGTACCCGCCCACATGACACCCGTCCACATGACGCCCACCCACATGACACCCGCCGACATAACACCCGCCCACATGACACCCGCCCACAGTAGCACCCGCCCACATAACACCCGCCCACATGACACCCGCCCACAGTAGCACCCGCCCACATAATACCCACCGACATAACACCCGCCCACATGACACCCGCCCACAGTAGCACCCGCCCACAGTAGCACCCGCCCACATAACACCCGCCGACATAACACCCGCCCACATGACACCCGCCCACAGTAGCACCCGCCCACATAACACCCGCCCACATGACACCCGCCCACAGTAGCACCCGCCCACATAACACCCACCGACATAACACCCGCCCACATGACACTCGCCCACATGACACCCGCCCACAGTAGCACCCGCCCACATGACACCTGCCGACATAACACCCGCCCACATGACACCTGCCCACAGTAGCACCCGCCCACATGACGCCCGCCGACATAACACCCGCCCACATGACACCCGCCCACAGTAGCACCCGCCCACATGACACCCGCCGACATAACACCCGCCCACATGACACCCGCCCACATGACGCCCGCCCACATGATGCCCGCTCACAGTAGCACCCGCCCACATGACACCCGCCCACAGTAGCACCCGCCCACATGACACCCGCCGACATAACACCCGCCCACATGACACCCGCCCACAGTAGCACCCGGCCACATGACGCCCGCCGACATAACACCCGCCCACATGACACCAGCCCACAGTAGCACCCGCCCACATGACACCCGCCCACATGACGCCCGCCCACAGTAGCACCCGCCCACATGACACCCGCCGACATAACACCCGCCCACATGACACCCGCCCACAGTAGCACCCGGCCACATGACGCCCGCCGACATAACACCCGCCCACATGACACCAGCCCACAGTAGCACCCGCCCACATGACACCCGCCCACATGACGCCCGCCCACAGTAGCACCCGCCCACATGACGCCCGACCACAGTAGCACCCGCCCACATAACACCCGCCCACATGACGCCCGCCCACATGACGCCCGCCCACAGTAGCACCCGCCCACATGACACCCGACCACAGTAGCACCCGCCCACATGACACCCGCCCACATGACACCCGCCGACATAACACCCGCCCACATGACACCCGCCGACATAACACCCGCCCACATGACGCCCGCCCACATGACGCCCGCCCACAGTAGCACCCGCCCACATGACACCCGACCACAGTAGCACCCGCCCACATGACACCCGACCACAGTAGCACCCGCCCACATGACGCCTGCCCACATAACGCCCGCCCACAGTAGCACCCGCCCACATGACACCCGACCACAGTAGCACCCGCCCACATGACGCCTGCCCACATAACGCCCGCCCACAGTAGCACCCGCCCACATGACACCCGCCCACATGACACCCGCCCACATGACGCCTGCCCACATAACGCCCGCCCACAGTAGCACCCGCCCACATGACACCCGCCGACATAACACCCGCCCACATGACACCCGCCGACATAACACCCGCCCACATGACACCCGCCCACATGACGCCCGCCCACAGTAGCACCCGCCCACATGACACCCGCCCACATGACGCCCGACCACAGTAGCACCCGCCCACATGACACCCGCCCACATGACGCCCGCCCACAGTAGCACCCGCCCACATGACGCCCGACCACAGTAGCACCCGCCCACATGACGCCCGACCACAGTAGCACCCGCCCACATGACACCTGGAGAACCCGGAGAACCCGACACGGGGAGAACGTGCAGAACTTCATTGCATTTTTTAGGAGACAAGGTTGCAAATCCGGAGAAAACCCTAAACCCAAACCTTTGCAGCAAAGCCTCGGCAACGAGATGTGGACGGAGGGCGTCAGGAAGTGTGAAGCAACGACAGGAAGTGCAACGACAGGAAGTGTGTGGAGTGGATCTGCATGATGAGGTTTTAACTGGTCTACTTTACTTTAGGTGCACAAGGAGACCCGGTGGAGACGCCTCCCAGACCGACCCGCTCCACCGGACTCCAGATGCTCCACGTGTGCCGCTCGCTTCAAGGTACCAGTCTGACCTTTAGGGTCAAGGGCAGGTGGAATATGTCGGCAACATCGGAGGCTTTAAAAATGTTTCATGAGAAAGCATGAACACGGCTCAGTTATGTGTGTGTGTGTGTGTGTGTGTGTGTGTGTGTGTGTCTGTGTGTGTGTGTGTGTGTGTGTCTGTGTGTGTGAGTGAGTGAGGTGATAGAGAGAATACAGGTTTCTTGAGGAGGAGGAGGAAGAGGAGGAGAGGAAGAGGAATGGTTCAGAGTTCTCCTCCTCAGAGGTTTAGATAAACCGTTAGAGGATTCAAAACTCTGCAACTAAACTCTGAATATCTGTGTGTGTGTGTGTGTGTGTTGTGTGTGCGCACCACAAATGTATTTAAACACACGTTGGACCCTCTCTGTTGCCATGGTTACCAACATACATCCCTGCTCTCTCTATCTTCATGCTGCTGTCGGACCAAACACACACACACACACACACACACACACACACACACACACACACACACACACACCAACAACACAAACCTGAAGAAGTTAATGTGACGATGTCGGCCATTTTATTGCAGAGAGAAACGTTTTTGTTGCTTCTGTTTACATCTAAGATTTGTTGTGTTTGTTGTGTTGCACAACGACGATAAACAATCCTTGAGTCCTGTTGATGAACTCTGAGACTGAAAGCTGCTTCAAAACACAAAAGATGAGAAATAAATACAATTATTTAAATAAACTATCTTCAGATTTTATATTTAGAACGCAGATAAAAAGTGACCCAATGAGGAGATGAAACCACGTTATGCAAAGTTCACTAGATGGAAGTTTATTTTGAAAAGACTATTCAGGAAATGAACGAAAAAGAAATTGAGAAACATTGAGGCTGTTGAGGAAAAACTTTTCAACAGATATTAAACAAATCTTTGTTTGTTTTAGTGTGTTAAAGCTGCACTCTCTCTCCTGACCACCAGGGGGCGACTCCTCTGGTTGTATAGAAGTCTATGCTTCATGTGTTAAAGCTGCATTCTCTCTCCTGACCACCAGGGGGCGACTCCTCTGGTTGTATAGAAGTCTATGCTTCATGTGTTGAAGCTGCATTCTCTCTACTGACCACCAGGGGGCGACTCCTCTGGTTGTATAGAAGTCTATGCTTCATGTGTTGAAGCTGCATTCTCTCTCCTGACCACCAGGGGGCGACTCCTCTGGTTGTATAGAAGTCTATGCTTCATGTGTTGAAGCTGCATTCTCTCTCCTGACCACCAGGGGGCGACTCCTCTGGTTGTATAGAAGTCTATGCTTCATGTGTTGAAGCTGCATTCTCTCTCCTGACCACCAGGGGGCGACTCCTCTGGTTGTATAGAAGTCTATGCTTCATGTCTTAAAGCTGCATTCTCTCTCCTGACCACCAGGGGGCGACTCCTCTGGTTGTATAGAAATCTATGCTTCATGTGTTGAAGCTGCATTCTCTCTCCTGACCACCAGGGGGCGACTCCTCTGGTTGTATAGAAGTCTATGCTTCATGTGTTGAAGCTGCATTCTCTCTCCTGACCACCAGGGGGCGACTCCTCTGGTTGTATAGAAGTCTATGCTTCATGTCTTAAAGCTGCATTCTCTCTCCTGACCACCAGGGGGCGACTCCTCTGGTTGTATAGAAGTCTATGCTTCATGTGTTAAAGCTGCATTCTCTCTACTGACCACCAGGGGACGACTCCTCTGGTTGTATAGAAGTCTATGCTTCATGTGTTAAAGCTGCATTCTCTCTCCTGACCACCAGGGGGCGACTCCTCTGGTTGTATAGAAGTCTATATAAATGACTCTACTTTTCTTGATTTATTCCCTCAGTAAACATTGTAAACATTAGTTTTTGGTCTCAATCTCTAGTTTCAAGTCTTCTTCAATACAGAATGATGCTCATTTAGTAAATTATGGACATTTAGAGTCAAACAGACCATAAAGCAGGGGATGCTTTAGGGCGGGGCTAAGGGGTGATTGACAGGACTCAGTCCAACGTTTTCTTGTCATAATTATTATATTAAACCAACGCTTTGATGTCATTGAAACTATTTTGATAGTAAACAATTAAATGGAATCAACAAACTTGTTTGATCCTCAAATCAACAATGTTATTGTTCAGTAAAGCTTCAACTCCTTCTAGTCAGCTCTGTCCAGCCCTCCATTTCTCATCCCCCCTTCCTCCATCCCTTCATTCTTCCATCCCTCCGTAACTCCATCTCTCCATCCATCCATTCCTCCATTCCTCCATCTCTCCATCCCTCCGTAACTCCATCTCTCCATCCCTCCATCCCTCCATTCCTCCATCTCTCCATCCCTCCATTCCTCCATTCCTCCATCTCTCCATTCCTCCATCCTTCCATCCCTCCATCCCTCCATTCCTCCATCCCTCCATTCTCTCTCGTCCATCAGCTGCTTTTTTAACCATTCTGATGAGTTAATGACCTTCTCCCCCTCATTTCCTATGTGTGTGTGTGTGAGTGTGTGTGAGTGTGTGTGAGTGTGTGTGAGTGTGTGTGAGTGTGTGTGTGTGTGAGTGTGTGTGAGTGTGTGTGTGTGTGTGTGTGTGTGTGTGTGAGTGTGTGTGTGTGTGTGGTCTGACTGATGGCCATTCTGTGTGTCAGGATGTGACAGGTTTCTAAAGAGAGGAGGCAAAGTGAAAAGAAAGAGCGAGTGAGCCAAGACGGATTGAGAGAGGCCATAGAGCAGATCTGTGTGTCTGTGTGTGTGTGTGTGTGTCTGTGTGGGTGTGTCTCTGTTTGTGTGAGTCTGTGTGTGTGTGTCTGTGTGTGTGTGTGTGTGTGTGTCTGTGTGGGTGTGTCTCTGTTTGTGTGAGTCTGTGTGTGTGTGTGTGTGTCTGTGTGTGTGTGTGTGTGTGTCTGTGTGGGTGTAGGAAGGGTCAGTCTAATTTGCAGCTCATTGAATAGAAACAAGCTTACTCTGATAGGTGGGTTGGGGGGTCGTGTGTGTGTGTGTGCGTGTGTGTGTGCGTGTGTGTGTGCGTGTGCGTGTGTGTGTGTGTGTGTGTGTGTGCGTGTATTCAAGCATCAACATTTGTTCAGAATCTGCATTGAAACACAAAACAGTTCTATCTGTAGGTTTAAACACTTTAAATCTGTTCTGACGTGCCTGTCTCTTTAAATCCATATTTTATTTAACGTGCCTGTCCCTTTAAATCCATATTTCATTTAACGTGCCTGTCCCTTTAAATCCTTACTTTATTTAACGTGTCTGTCCCTTTAAATTCATATTTAATTTAACCGTATCTAATCCTAATCCTATCTAATCCTAATCCTAATCCTATATAACCCTAACCTTAACCCTATCTAATCCTAACCTTAACCCTATCTAATCCTAACCTTAACCCTATCTAATCCTAACCCTAACCCTATCTAACCCTATCCTAAACTGTATCTAATCCTAACCCTAACCCTATGTAACCCTAACCTTAACCCTATCTAATCCTAACCCTATCTAATCCTAACCCTAACCCTATCTAACCCTAACCTTAACCCTATTTAATCCTAACCCTATCTAATCCTAACCCTAACCCTATCCTAAACTGTATCTAATCCTAACCCTAACCCTATATAACCCTAACCTTAACCCTATCTAATCCTAACCCTAACCCTATCTAACCCTAACCCTAACCTTAACCCTATTTAATCCTAACCCTATCTAATCCTAACCCTAACCCTATCTAACCATAACCTAAACTGTATCTTATCCCCACCCTATCTAAGCCTAACCTTAACCCTATCTAATCCTAACCCTATCTAACCCTAACCTTAACCCGGGTGTTAGAGATCCAACGTGTGTGCCGCTCCTTTTGGCTTCTGACCGTTTAACAACCAGTCAGGACTGGAGAGAGACCAGTTCAACCAGTCAGGACTGGAGAGAGACCAGGTCAACCAGTCAGGACTGGAGAGAGACCAGTTCAACCAGTCAGGACTGGAGAGAGACCAGTTCAACCAGTCAGGACTGGAGAGAGACCAGTTCAACCAGTCAGGACTGGAGAGAGACCAGTTCAACCAGTCAGGACTGGAGAGAGACCAGTTCAACCAGTCAGGACTGGAGAGAGACCAGTTCAACCAGTCAGGACTGGAGAGAGACCAGGTCAACCAGTCAGGACTGGAGAGAGACCAGTTCAACCAGTCAGGACTGGAGAGAGACCAGTTCAACCAGTCAGGACTGGAGAGAGACCAGTTCAACCAGTCAGGACTGGAGAGAGACCAGTTCAACCAGTCAGGACTGGAGAGAGACCAGGTCAACCAGTCAGGACTGGAGAGAGACCAGGTCAACCAGTCAGGACTGGAGAGAGACCAGTTCAACCAGTCAGGACTGGAGAGAGACCAGGTCAACCAGTCAGGACTGGAGAGAGACCAGGTCAACCAGTCAGGACTGGAGAGAGTGTGTGTGTGTGTGTGACACAGACACAAACACACACACACAGACACGCTCTCACACACACAGACACACTCACACACACACAGACACACTCTCACACACACAGACACACTCTCACACACACAGACACACTCACACACACACAGACACACTCTCACACACACAGACACACTCTCACACACACAGACACACTCACACACACACAGACACACTCTCACACACACAGACACACTCACACACACACAGACACACTCTCACACACACAGACACACTCTCACACACACAGACACACTCACACACACACAGACACACTCTCACACACACAGACACACTCTCACACACACAGACACACTCACACACACACAGACACACTCTCACACACACAGACACACTCACACACACACAGACACACTCTCACACACACAGACACACTCTCACACACACAGACACACTCACACACACACAGACACACTCTCACACACACAGACACACTCTCACACACACAGACACACTCACACACACACAGACACACTCTCACACACACAGACACACTCACACACACACAGACACACTCTCACACACACAGACACACTCTCACACACACAGACACACTCACACACACACAGACACACTCTCACACAGACCCATTTGACCCTTATTGACATGTCTCCCTAAACCCTGAAACCTTTCGGTTAGACCACACAGACTACAGACTATAACCTGCATTGTGTTACTTTAGGGAACAGCAGAATACATTGTAATGAGACAATTTGTGCTAAGCTAACTGGCTGCTAGATGTAGTTTCACACTTAGCGAGTCAATCCTCTCAAATCGTTTCATCAACTGAACCAAACATTCCTGCTGATCTCATCAGTATTTTGCTAGTAAGGGCCTAAAATACCACTTAAATAATAATATTGAAGGTTGTTATTTTTTCATATTCTTGAATCATTTTTGCTGTTGTCTTTTGTTTTTTCCCTTCCCATAAAAGCTAAAATCATGCATCATATCCCTTCCTCCCTCCCTTCTAGATGAAGACGTATTTGTTTGATGTTTTCATGGATTAAGATACTTTGAACACAGAGCAGATCATGTTATTTGTTATTCAGATGTCAGGAGGATTATATTTAATAAAATCAAGATCATGTGGAAGCACGGTGAGCTCCGTTCAACCTGCACAAACATCTGCCTTAAATTTACAATATTAATGTAAATGTGTGAATGTCTCTGCCG
>NC_046972.1:25652978-25660478 GCF_009769545.1 Cyclopterus lumpus | reverse complement strand
AATATTAATGTTGACTAAACTAAACTAAATATTTATGTTGTCTAAACTAAACTAAATAATTATGTTGTCTAAACTAAACTAAATATTAATGTTGTCTAAACTAAACTTAATATTTATGTTGACTAAACTTAATATTAATGTTGTCTAAACTAAACTAAATATTTATGTTGTCTAAACTAAACTAAATATTAATGTTGACTAAACTAAACTAAATATTTATGTTGTCTAAACTAAACTAAATATTTATGTTGTCTAAACTAAACTAAATATTAATGTTGTCTAAACTAAACTAAATATTTATGTTGTCTAAACTAAACTAAATATTAATGTTGACTAAACTAAACTAAATATTTATGTTGACTAAACTAAATATTAATGTTGACTAAACTAAACTAAATATTAATGTTGTCTAAACTAAACTAAATATTAATGTTGTCTAAACTAAACTAAATATTTATGTTGTCTAAACTAAACTAAATATTAATGTTGACTAAACTAAACTAAATATTAATGTTGTCTAAACTAAACTAAATATTAATGTTGTCTAAACTAAACTAAATATTTATGTTGTCTAAACTAAACTAAATATTAATGTTGTCTAAACTAAACTAAATATTTATGTTGTCTAAACTAAACTAAATATTAATGTTGTCTAAACTAAACTTAATATTTATGTTGACTAAACTAAACTAAATATTAATGTTGTCTAAACTAAATATTAATGTTGACTAAACCAAACTTAATATTTATGTTGACTAAACTAAATATTAATGTTGACTAAACCAAACTTAATATTAATGTTGTCTAAACCAAACTAAATATTTATGTTGTCTAAACTAAACTTAATATTAATGTTGACTAAACTTAATATTTATGTTGTCTAAACTAAACTAAATATTTATGTTGTCTAAACTAAACTAAATATTAATGTTGTCTAAACTAAACTAAATATTTATGTTGTCTAAACTAAACTAAATATTAATGTTGTCTAAACTAAACTAAATATTTATGTTGACTAAACTAAACTAAATATTAATGTTGTCTAAACTAAACTAAATATTAATGTTGTCTAAACTAAACTAAATATTTATGTTGTCTAAACTAAACTAAATATTAATGTTGTCTAAACTAAACTAAATATTTATGTTGTCTAAACTAAACTAAATATTAATGTTGTCTAAACTAAACTTAATATTTATGTTGACTAAACTAAACTAAATATTAATGTTGTCTAAACTAAATATTAATGTTGACTAAACTAAACTAAATATTAATGTTGTCTAAACTAAATATTAATGTTGACTAAACCAAACTTAATATTAATGTTGTCTAAACCAAACTAAATATTAATGTTGTCTAAACTAAACTAAATATTTATGTTGACTAAACTAAATATTAATGTTGTCTAAACTAAACTAATTATTAATGTTGACTAAACTAAATATTTATGTTGACTAAACTAAATATTAATGTTGTCTAAACTAAACTAAATATTTATGTTGACTAAACTAAATATTTATGTTGACTAAACTAAATATTAATGTTGACTAAACTAAATATTAATGTTGTCTAAACTAAACTAAATATTAATGTTGTCTAAACTAAACTAAATATTTATGTTGACTAAACTAAACTAAATATTAATGTTGTCTAAACTAAACTTAATATTTATGTTGACTAAACTAAATATTAATGTTGACTAAACTAAACTAAATATTTATGTTGTCTAAACTAAATATTAATGTTGTCTAAACTAAACTAAATATTTATGTTGTCTAAACTAAACTAAATATTTATGTTGACTAAACTAAACTAAATATTAATGTTGTCTAAACTAAACTTAATATTTATGTTGACTAAACTTAATATTTATGTTGACTAAACTAAATATTAATGTTGTCTAAACTAAACTAAATATTTATGTTGTCTAAACTAAACTAAATATTAATGTTGACTAAACTAAACTAAATATTTATGTTGTCTAAACTAAACTAAATATTAATGTTGACTAAACTAAACTAAATATTTATGTTGTCTAAACTAAACTAAATATTAATGTTGTCTAAACTAAACTTAATATTTATGTTGACTAAACTAAATATTAATGTTGACTAAACTAAATATTAATGTTGTCTAAACTAAACTAAATATTAATGTTGTCTAAACTAAACTTAATATTTATGTTGACTAAACTAAACTAAATATTAATGTTGTCTAAACTAAATATTAATGTTGACTAAACCAAACTTAATATTTATGTTGACTAAACTAAATATTAATGTTGACTAAACCAAACTTAATATTAATGTTGTCTAAACCAAACTAAATATTAATGTTGTCTAAACTAAACTTAATATTAATGTTGTCGGAGGTTTATTTTGAAAAGCCTGTGTGTAACAACGCGTGTTGCTGGTCTTTTTCCTGAAGATGTAACTTTGTGTGAGACATTAAACCAACAAACATACGTTGAACAGGACTTTCACCCAGGAGATCGCTGTTCATGTCCCGACTTAACACTTAACTTACTGACTTCCTTAACTTAAGTTATGTAAAAAACATACTTTTTCAAAGAGCTGTCTCCTGCTCCCCAGAGGATTGATCCTCTCTGATTCCTCCCATACGGTCATGCATCGTGGCTGTAATGACCACTGCGGCCTGTAGGGGGCAGGGTGAGCCTCGTGAATCAGCTCTTAAGTCTCCTACTGGTTAATTGTCCTTTTCACTTGGTGAGCAGAAGGTCGGTGAGCTTTCATCTTAAAGCAGCTCTGATTGGTGTTCTTGTCCTCGAAGAAGCCCCGCCTCCTTCCTCCCCCGCTCTAGCAGAATTGATGAAATTGGTAATCGTTATAGACGATGGAGCTGCTGACCTTCAGAGAGAGGAAGGGGAGGAGACAAGGAAACGAAGAGGGAGACATAGGGCTGAGGGAACATAGAGCTAAGGGAACATAGGGCTGAGGGAACATAGGGCTGAGGGAACATAGGGCTGAGGGAACATAGGGCTGAGGGAACATAAGGCAGAGGGAACATGGGCCCAATGTAACATAGGGCTGAGGGAACATAGGGCTGAGGGAACATAGGGCTGAGGGAACATAGGGCTGAGGGAACATAGGGCTGAGGGAACGTGGGGCTGAGGGAACATAGGGCTGAGGGAACATAGGGCTGAGGGAACATAGAGCTAAGGGAACATAGGGCTGAGGGAACATAGGGCTGAGGGAACATAGATCTAAGGGAACATAGGGCTGAGGGAACATAGGGCTGAGGGAACATAGAGCTAAGGGAACATAGGGCTGAGGGAACATAGGGCTGAGGGAACATAGAGCTAAGGGAACATAGGGCTGAGGGAACATAGGGGCTGAGGGAACATAGAGCTAAGGGAACATAGGGCTGAGGGAACATAGGGCTGAGGGAACATAGAGCTAAGGGAACATAGGGCTGAGGGAACATAGGGCTGAGGGAACATAGATCTAAGGGAACATAGGGCTGAGGGAACATAGGGCTGAGGGAACATAGGGCTGAGGGAACATAGAGCTAAGGGAACATAGGGCTGAGGGAACATAGAGCTAAGGGAAGATAGGGCTGAGGGAACATAGGGCTGAGGGAACATAGAGCTAAGGGAACATAGGGCTGAGGGAACATAGGGCTGAGGGAACATAGGGCTGAGGGAACATAGGGCTGAGGGAACATAGGGCTGAGGGAACATAGGGATGAGGGAACATAGGGCTGAGGGAACATAGGGCTGAGGGAACATGGGCCCAATGTAACATAGGGCTGAGGGAACATAGGGCTGAGGGAACATAGGGCTGAGGGAACATAGAGCTAAGGGAACATAGGGCTGAGGGAACATAGAGCTAAGGGAACATAGGGCTGAGGGAACATAGGGCTGAGGGAACATAGAGCTAAGGGAACATAGGGCTGAGGGAACATAGGGCTGAGGGAACATAGAGCTAAGGGAACATAGGGCTGAGGGAACATAGAGCTAAGGGAACATAGGGCTGAGGGAACATAGAGCTAAGGGAACATAGGGCTGAGGGAACATAGGGCTGAGGGAACATAGAGCTAAGGGAACATAGGGCTGAGGGAACATAGAGCTAAGGGAACATAGGGCTGAGGGAACATAGGGCTGAGGGAACATAGAGCTAAGGGAACATAGGGCTGAGGGAACATAGAGCTAAGGGAACATAGGGCTGAGGGAACATAGAGCTAAGGGAACATAGGGCTGAGGGAACATAGGGCTGAGGGAACATAGAGCTAAGGGAACATAGGGCTGAGGGAACATAGAGTTAAGGGAACATAGGGCTGAGGGAACATAGAGTTAAGGGAACATAGGGCGGATGGAACATAGGGCTGAGGGAACATAGGGCTGAGGGAAACATAGAGTTAAGGGAACATAGGGCTGAGGGAACTAGGGCTGAGGGAACATGGGGATGAGGGAACATAGGGCTGAGGGAACATGGGGATGAGGGAACATAGGGCTGAGGGAACATAGGGCTGAGGGAACATAGGGCTGAGGGAACATAGGGCTGAGGGAACATAGGGCTGAGGGAACATAGGGCTGAGGGAACATAGGGCTAAGGGAACATAGGGCGGATGGAACATAGTGCTGAGGGAACATAGAGTTAAGGGAACATAGGGCTGAGGGAACATAGAGTTAAGGGAACATAGGGCTGAGGGAACATAGAGTTAAGGGAACATAGGGCGGATGGAACATAGGGCTGAGGGAACATAGGGCTGAGGGAACATAGAGTTAAGGGAACATAGGGCTGAGGGAACATAGGGCTGAGGGAACATAGAGTTAAGGGAACATAGGGCTGAGGGAAAATAGGGCTGAGGGAACATAGAGCTAAGGGAACATAGGGCTGAGGGAACATAGGGCTGAGGGAACATAGGGCTGAGGGAACATAGGGCTGAGGGAACATAGAGCTAAGGGAACATAGGGCGGATGGAACATAGTGCTGAGGGAACATAGAGTTAAGGGAACATAGTGTGGATGGAACATAGTGCTGAGGGAACATAGAGTTAAGGGAACATAGGGCGGATGGAACATAGGGCTGAGGGAACATAGAGCTAAGGGAACATAGAGCTAAGGGAACATAGAGCTAAGGGAACATAGGGCTGAGGGAACATACAGCTGATCCCCATCAGTATGGCGTGATTCCCGATTGGTTGAGTTGGATTGGTGTCGACAGTCTGGAGATGGAACCTGTGAAGACTGTTTTCTGACCTCTGCTTGTTCCTCATTGACATTATTTGAACATGTGCTCATGAAACATGCAGCTCAGCTGAAGGTTTCTCTCTCGTCTCTCCGTCCTCCGTCTCACCCGAACTTGACATTTTTCCTTTTCCGCATTGAGTCGCTGTATGAATTATACATGTTGACGAATGTCCTCATCAACCATAATTCATGTTCCCGCTGCATTCTGGGTGTAATCGGATCATCGACAGACCAGATTATCCAGTTCAACGTGTTTCCGGCAGTCGGTCTTCGTGGGTTTGGATACGTTTTCCGGAATGTGTTTCCCAGCTTAAAACCACATCTGGACGTTTTGTTTCTGCTCCAGCTGTTCTCAGAGCAGCTGAATCCAACATGATTCTCATGACGGAGACATGCAAAAGAGAGTCCAAACTCTGCAGCTACTGTCTTCAGGAGAGGCTGATTAGGTCAGTGTGTGTGTGTGTGTGTGTGTGTGAGTGTGTGTGTGTGTGTGTGTGTGTGTGGTGTGTGTGTGTGTGTGTGCGTGTGCGTGTGCGTGTGTGTGTGCGTCTGAGACATGCTGAGTGGAAATGGAGCAGATTGATTCCAACTCGAAGAACAGGACAAAAAGACAGGACCAGCCGCAGGAAGTGAAGTGTGTTTCAGATGAAGGTTCACAGATGATTTCCTTCTCCATCGGGGGGGCGATGATGACTTGTTGGTCGAGCGAGATGGCGGTTACCACGGTCACCGGAAGACAGACACCATCCCAAAATACTCCACTACTTTTGGCAGATCAGAAGCCCACCTGATACTCAACTAACTACCTGTCGGGTTCTCGTCCTATAACTGACATTTCATAGTGTATACTACCATTTAAATATAAATTGTTTAGCTATCCTCTCAGCTCGTATCCTCTTCTTATTTGTATCCTCTCGTATCGTATCCTCAGTATTGTATCCATTCGTATCGTATCCTCCGTATTGTATCCTCTCCGTATCGTGTCCTCCGTATTGCTATCATCCTCAGTATCGTGTCCTCATATTGTATCCTCTCGTATGTCCTCCGTATTGTATCCTCTCGTATCGTGTCCTCCGTATTGTATCCTCTCGTATCGTGTCCTCCGTATTGTATCCTCTCGTATCGTGTCCTCCGTATTGTATCCTCTCGTATCGTGTCCTCCGTATTGTATCCTCTCGTATACGTGTCTCCGTATTGTATCCTCTCGTATCGTGATCCTCTGTATTGTATCCTCTCGTATCGTGTCCTCCGTATTGTATCCTCTCGTATCGTATCCTATCCTCAGTATTGGTATCCATTCGTATCGGATCCTCCGTATTGCATTCCTCTCGTATCGTGTCCTCCGTATTGTATCCTCTCGTATCGTGTCCTCCGTATTGTATCCTCTCGTATCGTGTCCTCCGTATTGTATCCTCTCGTATCGTGTCCTCCGTATTGTATCCTCTCGTATCGTGTCCTCCATATTGTATCCTCTCGTATCGTGTCCTCCGTATTGTATCCTCTCGTATCGTGTCCTCCGTATTGTATCCTCTCGTATCGTGTCCTCCGTATTGTATCCTCTCTCGTATTGTATCACCTGTATTCTAGTCCTCTGGTATCGTATCCTCAGTATTGTATCCTCCGTATCGTATCACCCGTATATATGTATCTGACCAGAGCAGTGCAAAGAAAGCAGTACATATACAAAAAAGGTTAAATGGAGATATAATATACAGTAGATATGTATAGATATATATAAACACTACGTATAAACAGTAAATATGTAAACATTTATATTAAGGTGCAAGTGTCTATATGTAGACATTAAGGTGTAAGTTTGATGTGGGGAGAGGTTGGCGATGATGGAGGGGGGATGGAGGGAGGTGTTGATGCCAAGGTCACCTAGGTAGGCAGGTTTTGAGATGAGCCTGGACCAGCCTCTCGAAGCACTTCATGATGATCGGTAAGTGCAGCAGGGCGAACGTCGTTAAGGCTCGCTGCACTGGCGTGTTTGGGCACTGGCGTGTTTGGGCACTGGCGTGTTTGGGCACTGGCGTGTTTGGGCACTGGCACCATTGAGGTGGTTTTAAAGCACGTTGGCACAGCTGCTTGGGCCAGTGACAGGTTGACGATGTCAGTCAGGACCCCAGTCAGCTGCCCAGCACAGGCCTTAAACACGTCTGGAGACGCCATCAGGGCCCGCAGCCTTACGTGAGTTGATCCTGCTCAGTGCAATCCACACATCCGTGGGGGGGAGGTTGAGGGGCTGCTGGTCTGCAGGGGGCTGGTGGTCTGCAGGGGGCTGCTGG
>NC_046972.1:25635478-25640478 GCF_009769545.1 Cyclopterus lumpus | reverse complement strand
GGGGGTCGGTTCCCCACGAGCAAGGCAGCAGGTCTCATGGACGTTTCCTCAAACTGATCTCAGGTCAGTTCTATTTGATTTCAGATAGATTTGATTTCTGTGCATCGAGTGCTGATATTTATTATTTTATAATATGTTTAGTCCCTAAACATCTGGTCCAAAGATCATATAATATAATATAACAATATATATTATAATAAATATAATGATACATAATAATATAAAATATAATAAAATACTATGTACTATAAGATAATGTAACAATATAAAATATAATAAAATACTATATACTAAAATATAATATAACAATATATATTATAATAAATATAATGATACATAACAATATAAAATATAATAAAATACTATATACTATAATATAATATAACAATATATATAATAAATATAATGATATATAACAATATAAAATATAATAAAATACTGTATTATATAATATAATAGTATATATTATAATATAATATAACAATATAACATAATAAAATACTGTGTTATATTATATAATAGTATATATTATAATATAATATAACAATATAAAATATAATAAAATACAATATACTACAATATAATATAACAGTATATATTTTAATAAATATATATATATATATATTCTATTATTATTTGTTGTTTTTATTTCTGGGAGTGTAAACAGGAAGTGGAACGTCGATCAGTTTAATCAAAGCTCCGGTCTGCCGGGTCCTCTCGGTACCTGCTGACGTGTTTATTGATACATCAGCTGACATATTGATCACAGAGGAGGTCTATTGATTCGTATGACACACATGAAACTCTGTTGTAGTAGCTCGACAACACAATGTGGTCGAGCTACTTTCCAGAGTCGGGGAAACAACGAGCTGACCTCTGACCTCTGACCTCTGGTCACTGTGACCTCTCAGCATTTAAAAGAACGCTTATGAATATGGAACATCACGCTGCATCTCCTTACTGACGTTTATCATCTCGAGTCACTCAGCGGCCAGCTGCCCGCTCATGAATATTGATGAGCGGGTGGATGTGACACGCATAATATAATATGGAAATATAGTGAGAGACGCTGTGTAAAGTATGCAGATGAGCGTCCAGGATGTTGGTGATGGGATGTGACTTCATCACGTTTAAGGACAATCACGAGTCTAAACCCAGTAGCTCCAGTAGGGCCAGCTTTAACACATGAAGCATGGACTTCTATACAACCAGAGGAGTCACCCCCTGGTGGTCAGGAGAGAGAATGCAGCTTTAACACATGAAGCATAGACTTCTATACAACCAGAGGAGTCACCCCCTGGTGGTCAGGAAAGAGAATGCAGCTTTAACACATGAAGCATAGACTTCTATACAACCAGAAGAGTCACCCCCTGGTGGTCAGGAGAGAGAATGCAGCTTTAACACATGAAGCATAGACTTCTATACAACCAGAGGAGTCACCCCCTGGTGGTCAGGAAAGAGAATGCAGCTTTAACACATGAAGCATAGACTTCTATACAACCAGAGGAGTCTCCCCCTGGTGGTCAGGAGAGAGAATGCAGCTTTAACACATGAAGCATAGACTTCTATACAACCAGAGGAGTCGCCCCCTGGTGGTCAGGAGAGAGAATGCAGCTTTAACACATGAAGCATGGACTTCTATACAACCAGAGGAGTCGCCCCCTGGTGGGTGGTCAGGAGAGAGAATGCAGCTTTAACACATGAAGCATAGACTTCTATACAACCAGAGGAGTCGCCCCCTGGTGGTCAGGAGAGAGAATGCAGCTTTAACACATGAAGCATGGACTTCTATACAACCAGAGGAGTCGCCCCCTGGTGGTCAGTAGAGAGAATGCAGCTTTAACACATGAAGCATAGACTTCTATACAACCAGAGGAGTCGCCCCCTGGTGGTCAGGAGAGAGAATGCAGCTTTAACACATGAAGCATAGACTTCTATACAACCAGGAGTCGCCCCCTGGTGGTCAGGAGAGAGAATGCAGCTTTAACACATGAAGCATCAACTTCTATACAACCAGAGGAGTCGCCCCCTGGTGGTCAGGAGAGAGAATGCAGCGTTAACACGTGAAGCATAGACTTCTATACAACCAGAGGAGTCGCCCCCCTGGTGGTCAGTAGAGAGAATGCAGCTTTAACACATGAAGCATAGACTTCTATACAACCAGGAGTCGCCCCCTGGTGGTCAGGAGAGAGAATGCAGCTTTAACACATGAAGCATCAACTTCTATACAACCAGAGGAGTCGCCCCCTGGTGGTCAGGAGAGAGAATGCAGCGTTAACACGTGAAGCATAGACTTCTATACAACCAGAGGAGTCGCCCCCTGGTGGTCAGTAGAGAGAATGCAGCTTTAACACATGAAGCATAGACTTCTATACAACCAGAGGAGACGCCCCCTGGTGGTCAGGAGAGAGAATGCAGCTTTAACACATGAAGCATATACTTCTATACAACCAGAGTTGCCGCCCCCTGGTGGTCAGGAGAGAGAATGCAGCTTTAATACATGAAGCATAGACTTCTATACAACCAGAGGAGTCGCCCCCTGGTGGTCAGGAGAGAGAATGCAGCTTTAACACATGAAGCATAGACTTCCATACAACCAGAGGAGTCGCCCCCTGGTGGTCAGGAGAGAGAATGCAGCTTTAACACATGAAGCATAGACTTCTATACAACCAGAGGAGCTCCACAGATTTTAAATTCTGCTCGCTGCGTTCGAGCCAGAGAAATAATCCCGGAGGTCAGTCTGGTCTCAGGCCAGTTTCATAACCAGACTGTGTGACATAACCTAAACAAGAGGATTACTGACTGCAGGACAGAAGACATGCTTCAGTCCAGATGTCGGGGTCACCACCTGATCCAGGAACTGCTCTTAGTCTCTCTGGATCGCTGACGTTCGTTGTGTGTTTTGTGGGTACGAATTTGACAATGAACACATTGCAATAATTTAAAGACATACATCATATTATTATGAGTAATAACTCAATCTAGCCTTATTTATGTATCTAATAATCCAGAAAGTAATATTTTGTCACAATTCCTAAATACTGCATTTTCTATCTGTGTATACTTATGTGTTTATATGTAGAGTTTTTACTGAAGTATATATTGGATTGTGTACAACACACAACTTAAATACATAGAGACATATTTTTAAAAGCTGCATTAACAGACAACATTTAAATCAGAATTCAAAGTGGAGCTTAACTCTAAATGTAGCTGGAAAACAGATTAAAATGTCAGATTTACCCAGAAAGTATTATTATAACACAGTGTTCCTCCATTGACCTCTGACCTTAGCAGGACTTGCACTGTGAACAATAATATTTATACCAGCAGGTTTAGGAGGTGAAGCATGTTTCCACCTGAAAGTCAACGTGGAGAATTTGTACTTTAATACGTGATCATAAAGTCAAAATATGATGAAATACGTGTTGTTTCTTTATGTGAGGTCCGCTCACTCCTCACTCCGCTCACACCTCACTCCGCTCACGCCTCACTCCGCTCACACCTCACTCCGCTCACGCCTCACTCGCCTCACTCCGCTCACGCCTCACTCCGCCCACTCCTCACTCCGCTCACGCCTCACTCGCCTCACTCCGCTCACGCCTCACTCGCCTCACTCCGCTCACGCCTCACTCGCCTCACTCCGCTCATGCCTCACTCCGCTCATGCCTCACTCCGCCCACTCCTCACTCCGCTCACTCCTCACTCCGCTCACACCTCACTCCGCTCACGCCTCACTCGCCTCACTCCGCTCACGCCTCACTCCGCTCACGCCTCACTCCACCCACTCCTCACTCCGCTCACACCTCAGTCCGCTCACTCCTCACTCCGCTCACTCCTCACACCGCTCACGCCTCAGTCCGCTCACTCCTCACACCGCTCACTCCGCCCACGCCTCACTCGCCTCACTCGCCTCACTCCTCACTCCGCTCACACCTCAGTCCGCTCACTCCTCACTCCGCTCTCGCCTCACTCCGCTCACACCTCACTCCGCTCACGCTTCACTCCGCTCACGCGTCACTCCGCTCACGCCTCACTCCGCTCACGTCGTGTACATAGTGTACTTTGTGTACCCATAGAGCACGTTGTGTACATAGTGTACTTTGTGTACTTTGTGTACCTATAGAGCACGTTGTGTACATAGTGTACTTTGTGTACTTTGTGTACTTTGTGTACCCATAGAGCACGTTGTGTACATAGTGTACTTTGTGTACCCATAGAACATGTTGTGTACATAGTGTACTTTGTGTACCTATAGAGCACGTTGTGTACATAATGTACCTTGTGTACCCATAGAGCACGTTGTGTACATAATGTACTTTGTGTAGCCATAGAGCACGTTGTGTACATAGTGTACTTTGTGTACCCATAGAGCACGTTGTGTACATAGTGTACTTTGTGTACTTTGTGTACCCATAGAGCACGTTGTGTACATAATGTACTTTGTGTCGCCATAGAGCACGTTGTGTACATAGTGTACTTTGTGTACCCATAGAGCACGTTGTGTACATAGTGTACTTTGTGTACTTTGTGTACCTATAGAGCACGTTGTGTACATAGTGTACTTTGTGTACTTTGTGTACCCATAGAGCACGTTGTGTACATAGTGTACTTTGTGTCGCCATAGAGCACGTTGTGTACATAGTGTACTTTGTGTACCCATAGAGCACGTCGTGTACATAGTGTACTTTGTGTACTTTGTGTCGCCATAGAGCACGTTGTGTACATAGTGTACTTTGTGTACCCATAGAGCACGTTGTGTACATAGTGTACTTTGTGTACCCATAGAGCACGTTGTGTATATAGTGTACTTTGTGTACCCATAGAGCACGTTGTGTACATAATGTACTTTGTGTAGCCATAGAGCACGTTGTGTACATAGTGTACTTTGTGTAGCCATAGAGCACGTTGTGTACATAGTGTACTTTGTGTACTTTGTGTCGCCATAGAGCACGTTGTGTACATAGTGTACTTTGTGTACCCATAGAGCACGTCGTGTA
>NC_046972.1:25625478-25630478 GCF_009769545.1 Cyclopterus lumpus | reverse complement strand
TTCCTCTTCTTCCACCCTCCTGCAGCATCTCCATCTCCTCCTTCTCCTCCTGCAGCATCTCCATCTCCTCCTTCTCCTCCTGCAGCATCTCCATCTCATCCTTCTCCTCCTGCAGCATCTCCATCTCATCCTTCTCCTCCTGCAGCATCTCCATCTCCTCCTTCTCCTCCTGCAGCATCTCCATCTCGTCCTTCTCCTCCTGCAGCATCTCCATCTCCTCCTTCTCCTCCTGCAGCATCTCCATCTCCTCCTTCTCCTCCTGCAGCATCTCCATCTCATCCTTCTCCTCCTGCAGCATCTCCATCTCGTCCTTCTCCTCCTGCAGCATCTCCATCTCCTCCTTCTCCTCCTGCAGCATCTCCATCTCCTCCTTCTCCTCCTGCAGCATCTCCATCTCTCGTCCTTCTCCTCCTGCAGCATCTCCATCTCCTCCTTCTCCTCCTGCAGCATCTCCATCTCCTCCTTCTCCTCCTGCAGCATCTCCATCTCCTCCTTCTCCTCCTGCAGCATCTCCATCTCGTCCTTCTCCTCCTGCAGCATCTCCATCTCCTCCTTCTCCTCCTGCAGCATCTCCATCTCCTCCTTCTCCTCCTGCAGCATCTCCATCTCATCCTTCTCCTCCTGCAGCATCTCCATCTCATCCTTCTCCTCCTGCAGCATCTCCATCTCGTCCTTCTCCTCCTGCAGCATCTCCATCTCGTCCTTCTCCTCCTGCAGAATCTCCATCTCCTCCTTCTCCTCCTGCAGCATCTCCATCTCATCCTTCTCCTCCTGCAGCATCTCCATCTCGTCTTTCTCCTCCTGCAGCATCTCCATCTCATCCTTCTCCTCCTGCAGCATCTCCATCTCATCCTTCTCCTCCTGCAGCATCTCCATCTCATCCTTCTCCTCCTGCAGCATCTCCATCTCATCCTTCTCCTCCTGCAGCATCTCCATCTCGTCCTCGTCCTCCGAGCAGGGAAGCCACCGCCGACACGCCTCCTAGTCCAGGACCGGCCACCTCCATCAGTCTCCTCAGGGTCGCTCCTCTGGACCTTCAGACTCCTCACCCTCCCTCATCACTCTCTCCACATTCTGCTCTATCTTCCTCAGTCTGTAGCCCTCCTGCTTTGTAAAGCTTGTACCTGCTTCACCGGCCATGTGGTGCCTAATGGACCTAGCGAGCCTCGGCATGTCAGAGAAGTGGTTGTCTATCACCACCCTCTGGTTCTTGGTCCTGATAAGATATCCCCTTATCCTGCCCACGCTGTACACTCCTGGCCTCTCATGCTCCTCATCACAGGAGTCACCCTCAGCATCTGAGTAGGAGTCCTCCTCCAAAACGGCCTCAGACTCCTCCTCCCCTTTACCCGAAGCCCCCTTCTTAGCCTGCAGCTTTCCTCATCCTCCCTCCTCTTCCTCTTCAGACGGTGAGCCTTCTCCTCGTCCTCCTCCATGCCAACCTCACCGTCTGCCAACTCGACCTCAGCCTCCTGCCCACGTTTATCCCTCCCTGCCCCCTCATCTTCCACCTGCTGGACCACCTCTGCCCCTTCCTCCTCCACCTGCTGCACCCCACCTCCCCCCTCTGTGTTCCCCTCCTGCACCCCACCCGCCTCCTCCTGGCCTCCCTCCTTGTCCCCTCCGTCCTCCTGTCCTCCCTCCTTGTCCCCTCCCTCCTCCTGGCCTCCCTCCTTGTCCCCTCCGTCCTCCTGGCCTCCCTCCTTGTCCCCTCCCTCTTGTCCCCTCCTCCTCCCGGCCTCCCTCCTTGTCCCCTCCCTCCTCCTGGCCTCCCTCCTTGTCCCCTCCCTCCTCCCTCCTTGTCCCCTCCCTCCTTGTCCCCGGTGTCTCTCTCGGTCGGGTTCCCCTCGGCGCCGTCCTGTCCACCAGATGTCTTCTGAGGACAGGCCCTGCTCTGGTGTCCCTCCCTCCCACAACTAAAACACCTCATGTCGTCTGACGTTGTGAAACAGACACACACACACCCCTCCACTCTCACTCTGAATGAGGTGTTCAGGGCCCCGTTCCTGTCGTTGAGGACCATGACCAGCTGTCTCCGGTGAGACACCACGTGTCTCTGGAGCTGAGACCTGAACCCAGAGGACAGCTTCCTCACCTGGGAAGTAACCCTCCCGTACCTGGACAGTTCCCCCACCAACTCCTCGTCCTTCAGGAACGGAGGAACATTGGACACCGTCACTTTAACCGCCGGTGTGTCCAGAGGAGAGACGGGGACGTGCGTGTCGGACACCACGACTCCGCTCTCCACCACCGCGTCGGCCTTACTCACGCTGTCCAGGAAGACGACCGCGGCTTTGTTCATCCGCGCCGCGGACTTCACGCTGCCGTGGCCGATGTAACCTGTAATATTATAAATAAATACAATGTGTAACATGTAATATTATAAATAAATACAATGTGTAACATGTAATATTATAAATAAATACAATGTGTAACATGTAATATTGTGTGTTCAGGTACGTTCACAACCACAACACCTACACCAACAACGAGAACTGCTCCTCACCGTCATGGCAACGGCACCACGAACACAGGAGCTTCGGGGTCCACCTGAACAGCACCGGATACAGGACGGGTACACACACACACACACACACACACAGACACACACACACACACACACACACACACACACACACACACACACACACACAGGTATAGGCTTACATTACTACTTTGTGATTCTGATTGTGTTTCTCTGTGTGTGTGTGTGATGTGTGCGTGTGGTGTGTGTGTGTATGTGTGTGTGGTGTGCGTGCGTGCGTGCGTGTGTGTATGTGTGTGTGTGTGTGGTGTGTGTGTGTCGGTCCTCCCTCCAGCATTCTTCGGGAAGTACCTGAACGAGTACAACGGCTCCTACGTGCCCCCCGGCTGGAGGGAGTGGCTCGGTTTGGTGAAGAACAGCCGATTCTACAACTACACACTGAGTCGTAACGGGGTCCGGGAGAAACACGGGGCCCAGTACCCACAGGCAGGACACACACACAGACACACACACACAGACACACACACACACACACAGAGACACACACACAGAGACACACACACAGAGACACACACACAGACACACACACACACCACACACACATACACACACACCACACACACACACACACACACACACAGACACCACACACACACACACACACACAGGGACACGCACACACACAGAGACACACACACATACACGCACACACACCACACACACACCACACACACACACACACACACACACACACACACACACATACACACACACACACACACACACACACACGCAGTTCTCATTAAATCTTCACAACTTTGTGCATTTTATGAATACATTTCTGATTCTTTAACTAAAATAAATAAAAGTGTAAATATATGTATAGTATATATATATATATATATGTATATATAAATATATACATATATATATATATATATATATATATATATATATACATGTTAAACTCCTTAATTTATTAACTTTATTCTACACCGGTTGAACGTTAGATCTCATAATTAATTATCAAAGTTTCGGGTTCTTTCCAGGAAGCTTATTGTAAATCATTCACTGTGAGTGTTATTGACTAAACATTATGTATTATTAATATAACGATGTGCCGCCTGCAGGACTATCTGACCGACCTCATCACGGCCGAGTCCATCCGCTACTTCCGCTCCTCCAAGAGGGTTTACCCTCACCGGCCGGTGCTGATGGTGCTGAGCCACGCGGCGCCGCACGGACCGGAGGACTCGGCGCCGCAGTACAGCAGCGCCTTCCCCAACGCCTCGCAGCACATGTAGGACACACACACACATGCAGACACACCACACACACCACACACACCACACACACCACACACACCACACACCACACACACCACACACTACATGCACCTCGTTGAATGTGCCATTTATTTGCATTAGCTAGCTAGCTTGTCTATATAAATGACTCCTCTGGTTGTATAGAAGTCTATGCTTCATGTGTTAAAGCTGCATTCTCTCTACTGACCACCAGGGGGCGACTCCTCTGGTTGTATAGAAGTCTATGTTTCATGTGTTAAAGCTGCATTCTCTCTCCTGACCACCAGGGGGCGACTCCTCTGGTTGTATAGAAGTCTATGCTTCATGTGTTAAAGCTGCATTCTCTCTCCTGACCACCAGGGGTGACTCCTCTGGTTGTATAGAAGTCTATGCTTCATGTGTGAAAGCTGCATTCTCTCTCCTGACCACCAGGGGGCGACTCCTCTGGTTGTATAGAAGTATATGCTTCATGTGTTAAAGCTGCATTCTCTCTACTGACCACCAGGGGGCGACTCCTCTGGTTGTATAGAAGTCTATGCTTCATGTGTTAAAGCTGCATTCTCTCTCCTGACCACCAGGGGGCGACTCCTCTGGTTGTATAGAAGTCTATGCTTCATGTGTTAAAGCTGCATTCTCTCTCCTGACCACCAGGGGGCGACTCCTCTGGTTGTATAGAAGTCTATGCTTCATGTGTTAAAGCTGCATTCTCTCTCCTGACCACCAGGGGGCGACTCCTCTGGTTGTATAGAAGTCTATGCTTCATGTGTTAAAGCTGCATTCCCTCTACTGACCACCAGGGGGCGACTCCTCTGGTTGAATAGAAGTCTATGCTTCATGTGTTAAAGCTGCATTCTCTCTCCTGACCACCAGGGGGCGACTCCTCTGGTTGTATAGAAGACTATGCTTCATGTGTTAAAGCTGCATTCTCTCTCCTGACCACCAGGGGGCGACTCCTCTGGTTGTATAGAAGACTATGCTTCATGTGTTAAAGCTGCATTCTCTCTCCTGACCACCAGGGGGCGACTCCTCTGGTTGTATAGAAGTCTATATAAATGACTCTACTTCTCTTGATGTATTCTCTCAGTAAACATTGTAAACATTAGTTTTTGGTCTCAATCTCTAGTTTCAAGTCTTCTTCAATACAGAATGATGTTCATTTAGTAAATTATGGTAATTTAGAGTCAAACAGACCATAAAGCAGGGGATGCTTT
>NC_046972.1:25595478-25612978 GCF_009769545.1 Cyclopterus lumpus | reverse complement strand
AGGGCTGTTAGGGTTAGTTAGGGTTGTTAGGGCTGTTAGGGTTAGTTAGGGCTGTCAGGGTTGTTAGGGCTGTTAGGGTTAGTTAGGGTTGTTAGGGCTGTAAGGGTTAGTTAGGGCTGTCAGGGTTGTTAGGGCTGTTAGCGTTGTTAGGGCTGTTAGGGTTAGTTAGGGCTGTCAGGGTTGTTAGGGCTGTTAGGGTTAGTTAGGGCTGTCAGGGTTGTTAGGGCTGTTAGTGTTGTTAGGGCTGTTAGGGTTAGTTAGGGCTGTCAGGGTTGTTAGGGCTGTTAGGGTTAGTTAGGGCTGTTAGGGTTAGTTAGGGTTGTTAGGGCTGTTAGGGTTGTTAGGGCTGTTAGGGTTAGTTAGGGTTGTTAGGGCTGTTAGGCTTGTTAGGGCTGTTAGGGTTAGTTAGGGCTGTTAGGGCTGTTAGGGTTAGTTAGGGTTGTTAGGGCTGTTAGGGCTGTTAGGGTTAGTTAGGGTTGTTAGGGCTGTTAGGGTTGTTAGGGCTGTTAGGGCTGTTAGGGTTGTTAGGGCTGTTAGGGTTAGTTAGGGTTGTTAGGGCTGTTAGGGTTGTTAGGGCTGTTAGGGTTAGTTAGGGCTGTTAGGGTTGTTAGGGCTGTTAGGGCTGTTAGGGTTAGTTAGGGTTGTTAGGGCTGTTAGGGTTAGTTAGGGCTGTTAGGGTTGTTAGGGCTGTTAGGGTTAGTTAGGGTTGTTAGGGTTAGTTAGGGCTGTTAGGGTTGTTAGGGTTAGTTAGGGCTGTTAGGGCTGTTAGGGTTAGTTAGGGCTGTTAGGGTTAGTTAGGGTTGTTAGGGCTGTTAGGGTTAGTTAGGGTTATTAGGGATGTTAGGGTTGTTAGGGCTGTTAGGGCTGTTAGGGTTAGTTAGGGTTGTTAGGGTTAGTTAGGGCTGTTATGGTTGTTAGGGTTAGTTAGGGCTGTTAGGGCTGTTAGGGTTAGTTAGGGCTGTTAGGGTTAGTTAGGGTTGTTAGGGCTGTTAGGGTTGTTAGGGCTGTTAGGGCTGTTAGGGTTAGTTAGGGCTGTTAGGGTTAGTTAGGGTTGTTAGGGCTGTTAGGGTTAGTTAGGGCTGTCAGGGTTGTTAGGGCTGTTAGGGTTAGTTAGGGTTATTAGGGCTGTTAGGGTTAGTTAGGGCTGTCAGGGTTGTTAGGGCTGTTAGCGTTGTTAGGGCTGTTAGGGTTAGTTAGGGCTGTCAGGGTTGTTAGGGCTGTTAGGGTTAGTTAGGGCTGTCAGGGTTGTTAGGGCTGTTAGGGTTAGTTAGGGCTGTTAGGGTTAGTTAGGGTTGTTAGGGCTGTTAGGGTTGTTAGGGCTGTTAGGGTTAGTTAGGGTTGTTAGGGCTGTTAGGGTTGTTAGGGCTGTTAGGGTTAGTTAGGGCTGTTAGGGCTGTTAGGGTTAGTTAGGGTTGTTAGGGCTGTTAGGGCTGTTAGGGTTAGTTAGGGTTGTTAGGGCTGTTAGGGCTGTTAGGGTTAGTTAGGGTTGTTAGGGCTGTTAGGGCTGTTAGGGTTGTTAGGGCTGTTAGGGTTAGTTAGGGTTGTTAGGGCTGTTAGGGTTGTTAGGGCTGTTAGGGTTAGTTAGGGTTAGTTAGGGTTGTTAGGGCTGTTAGGGCTGTTAGGGTTAGTTAGGGCTGTCAGGGTTGTTAGGGTTGTTAGGGCTGTTAGGGTTAGTTAGGGCTGTCAGGGTTGTTAGGGCTGTTAGGGTTAGTTAGGGTTATTAGGGCTGTTAGGGTTAGTTAGGGCTGTCAGGGTTGTTAGGGCTGTTAGCGTTGTTAGGGCTGTTAGGGTTAGTTAGGGCTGTCAGGGTTGTTAGGGCTGTTAGGGTTAGTTAGGGCTGTCAGGGTTGTTAGGGCTGTTAGGGTTAGTTAGGGCTGTTAGGGTTAGTTAGGGTTGTTAGGGCTGTTAGGGTTGTTAGGGCTGTTAGGGTTAGTTAGGGTTGTTAGGGCTGTTAGGGTTGTTAGGGCTGTTAGGGTTAGTTAGGGCTGTTAGGGCTGTTAGGGTTAGTTAGGGTTGTTAGGGCTGTTAGGGCTGTTAGGGTTAGTTAGGGTTGTTAGGGCTGTTAGGGCTGTTAGGGTTAGTTAGGGTTGTTAGGGCTGTTAGGGCTGTTAGGGTTGTTAGGGCTGTTAGGGTTAGTTAGGGTTGTTAGGGCTGTTAGGGTTGTTAGGGCTGTTAGGGTTAGTTAGGGTTAGTTAGGGTTGTTAGGGCTGTTAGGGCTGTTAGGGTTAGTTAGGGTTGTTAGGGTTGTTAGGGCTGTTAGGGTTGTTAGGGCTGTTAGGGTTAGTTAGGGCTGTCAGGGTTGTTAGGGCTGTTAGTGTTGTTAGGGCTGTTAGGGTTAGTTAGGGCTGTCAGGGTTGTTAGGGCTGTTAGGGTTAGTTAGGGCTGTTAGGGTTAGTTAGGGCTGTTAGGGTTAGTTAGGGCTGTCAGGGTTGTTAGGGCTGTTAGTGTTGTTAGGGCTGTTAGGGTTAGTTAGGGCTGTCAGGGTTGTTAGGGCTGTTAGGGCTGTTAGGGCTGTTAGGGTTAGTTAGGGCTGTCAGGGTTGTTAGGGCTGTTAGGGTTAGTTAGGGCTGTTAGGGTTAGTTAGGGTTGTTAGGGCTGTTAGGGTTGTTAGGGCTGTTAGGGTTAGTTAGGGTTGTTAGGGCTGTTAGGCTTGTTAGGGCTGTTAGGGTTAGTTAGGGCTGTTAGGGCTGTTAGGGTTAGTTAGGGTTGTTAGGGCTGTTAGGGCTGTTAGGGTTAGTTAGGGTTGTTAGGGCTGTTAGGGTTGTTAGGGCTGTTAGGGCTGTTAGGGTTGTTAGGGCTGTTAGGGTTAGTTAGGGTTGTTAGGGCTGTTAGGGTTGTTAGGGCTGTTAGGGTTAGTTAGGGCTGTTAGGGTTGTTAGGGCTGTTAGGGCTGTTAGGGTTAGTTAGGGGTGTTAGGGCTGTTAGGGTTAGTTAGGGCTGTTAGGGTTGTTAGGGCTGTTAGGGTTAGTTAGGGTTGTTAGGGTTAGTTAGGGCTGTTAGGGTTGTTAGGGTTAGTTAGGGCTGTTAGGGCTGTTAGGGTTAGTTAGGGCTGTTAGGGTTAGTTAGGGTTGTTAGGGCTGTTAGGGGTTAGTTAGGGTTATTAGGGATGTTAGGTTTGTTAGGGCTGTTAGGGCTGTTAGGGTTAGTTAGGGTTGTTAGGGTTAGTTAGGGCTGTTATGGTTTGTTAGGGTTAGTTAGGGCTGTTAGGGCTGTTAGGGTTAGTTAGGGCTGTTAGGGTTAGTTAGGGTTGTTAGGGCTGTTAGGGTTGTTAGGGCTGTTAGGGTTAGTTAGGGCTGTTAGGGTTAGTTAGGGTTGTTAGGGCTGTTAGGGTTAGTTAGGGCTGTCAGGGTTGTTAGGGCTGTTAGGGTTAGTTAGGGTTATTAGGGCTGTTAGGGTTAGTTAGGGCTGTCAGGGTTGTTAGGGCTGTTAGCGTTGTTAGGGCTGTTAGGGTTAGTTAGGGCTGTCAGGGTTGTTAGGGCTGTTAGGGTTAGTTAGGGCTGTCAGGGTTGTTAGGGCTGTTAGGGTTAGTTAGGGCTGTTAGGGTTAGTTAGGGTTGTTAGGGCTGTTAGGGTTGTTAGGGCTGTTAGGGTTAGTTAGGGTTGTTAGGGCTGTTAGGGTTGTTAGGGCTGTTAGGGTTAGTTAGGGCTGTTAGGGCTGTTAGGGTTAGTTAGGGTTGTTAGGGCTGTTAGGGCTGTTAGGGTTAGTTAGGGTTGTTAGGGCTGTTAGGGCTGTTAGGGTTAGTTAGGGTTGTTAGGGCTGTTAGGGCTGTTAGGGTTGTTAGGGCTGTTAGGGTTAGTTAGGGTTGTTAGGGCTGTTAGGGTTGTTAGGGCTGTTAGGGTTAGTTAGGGTTAGTTAGGGTTGTTAGGGCTGTTAGGGCTGTTAGGGTTAGTTAGGGCTGTCAGGGTTGTTAGGGTTGTTAGGGCTGTTAGGGTTAGTTAGGGCTGTCAGGGTTGTTAGGGCTGTTAGGGTTAGTTAGGGTTATTAGGGCTGTTAGGGTTAGTTAGGGCTGTCAGGGTTGTTAGGGCTGTTAGCGTTGTTAGGGCTGTTAGGGTTAGTTAGGGCTGTCAGGGTTGTTAGGGCTGTTAGGGTTAGTTAGGGCTGTCAGGGTTGTTAGGGCTGTTAGGGTTAGTTAGGGCTGTTAGGGTTAGTTAGGGTTGTTAGGGCTGTTAGGGTTGTTAGGGCTGTTAGGGTTAGTTAGGGTTGTTAGGGCTGTTAGGGTTGTTAGGGCTGTTAGGGTTAGTTAGGGCTGTTAGGGCTGTTAGGGTTAGTTAGGGTTGTTAGGGCTGTTAGGGCTGTTAGGGTTAGTTAGGGTTGTTAGGGCTGTTAGGGCTGTTAGGGTTAGTTAGGGTTGTTAGGGCTGTTAGGGCTGTTAGGGTTGTTAGGGCTGTTAGGGTTAGTTAGGGTTGTTAGGGCTGTTAGGGTTGTTAGGGCTGTTAGGGTTAGTTAGGGTTAGTTAGGGTTGTTAGGGCTGTTAGGGCTGTTAGGGTTAGTTAGGGTTGTTAGGGTTGTTAGGGCTGTTAGGGTTGTTAGGGCTGTTAGGGCTGTTAGGGTTGTTAGGGCTGTTAGGGTTAGTTAGGGTTGTTAGGGCTGTTAGGGTTGTTAGGGCTGTTAGGGTTAGTTAGGGTTGTTAGGGTTAGTTAGGGTTGTTAGGGCTGTTAGAGCTGTTAGGGTTGGTTAGGGTTGTTCGGGCTGTTAGGGCTGTTAGGGTTAGTTAGGGTTGTTAGGGCTGTTAGGGTTAGTTAGGGTTGTTAGGGCTGTTAGGGTTGTTAGGGCTGTTAGGGTTAGTTAGGGTTCTTAGGGTTGTTAGGGTTGTTAGGGCTGTTAGGGTTGTTAGGGTTAGTTAGGGTTGTTAGGGCTGTTAGGGCTGTTAGGGTTAGTTAGGGTTGTTAGGGCTGTTAGGGTTAGTTAGGGTTGTTAGGGCTGTTAGGGCTGTTAGGGCTGTAAGGGTTAGTTAGGGTTGTTAGGGCTGTTAGGGTTAGTTAGGACTGTTAGGGCTGTTAGGGTTAGTTAGGGCTGTTAGGGCTGTTAGGGTTAGTTAGGGCTGTTAGGGCTGTTAGGGTTGTTAGGGTTGTTAGGGCTGTTAGGGCTGTTAGGGTTGTTAGGGTTAGTTAGGGTTGTTAGGGTTGTTAGGGTTGTTAGGGTTAGTTAGGGCTGTTAGGGCTGTTAGGGCTGTTAGGGCTGTTAGGGTTGTTAGGGTTGTTAGGGCTGTTAGGGCTGTTAGGGTTGTTAGGGCTGTTAGGGCTTTTAGGGTTGTTAGGGTTAGTTAGGGCTGTTAGGGCTGTTAGGGCTGTTAGGGTTGTTAGGGCTGTTAGGGTTGTTAGGGCTGTTAGGGTTGTTAGGGTTGTTAGGGCTGTTAGGGCTGTTAGGGTTGTTAGGGCTGTTAGGGCTGTTAGGGTTGTTAGGGTTAGTTAGGGTTAGTTAGGGCTGTTAGGGCTGTTAGGGCTGTTAGGGTTGTTAGGGCTGTTAGGGCTGTTAGGGCTGTTAGGGCTGTTAGGGTTGTTAGGGCTGTTAGGGCTGTTAGGGTTGTTAGGGCTGTTAGGGTTGTTAGGGTTGTTAGGGCTGTTAGGGTTGTTAGGGTTAGTTAGGGTTAGTTAGGGTTGTTAGGGTTGTTAGGGTTGTTAGGGCTGTTAGGGCTGTTAGGGTTGTTAGGGTTGTTAGGGCTGTTAGGGCTGTTAGGGCTGTTAGGGTTGTTAGGGCTGTTAGGGTTGTTAGGGCTGTTAGGGTTGTTAGGGCTGTTAGGGCTGTTAGGGTTGTTAGGGCTGTTAGGGTTGTTAGGGCTGTTAGGGCTGTTAGGGTTGTTAGGGTTGTTAGGGTTAGTTAGGGTTGTTAGGGTTGTTAGGGCTGTTAGGGTTAGTTAGGGTTGTTAGGGCTGTTAGGGCTGTTAGGGTTGTTAGGGTTAGTTAGGGCTGTTAGGGCTGTTAGGGTTGTTAGGGCTGTTAGGGCTGTTAGGGTTGTTAGGGCTGTTAGGGTTGTTAGGGCTGTTAGGGCTGTTAGGGTTGTTAGGGTTAGTTAGGGTTAGTTAGGGTTGTTAGGGTTGTTAGGGCTGTTAGGGCTGTTAGGGTTGTTAGGGTTGTTAGGGCTGTTAGGGCTGTTAGGGCTGTTAGGGCTGTTAGGGTTAGTTAGGGTTGTTAGGGCTGTTAGGGCTGTTAGGGTTAGTTAGGGCTGTTAGGGCTGTTAGGGTTAGTTAGGGTTAGTTAGGGTTGTTAGGGTTAGTTAGGGCTCTTAGGGTTGTTAGGGTTGTTTTGGCTGTTAGGGCTGTTAGGGATGTTAGGGCTGTTAGGGCTGTTAGGGTTAGTTAGGGTTGTTAGGGCTGTTAGGGCTGTTAGGGTTGTTAGGGTTAGTTAGGGCTGTTAGGGCTGTTAGGGTTGTTAGGGCTGTTAGGGCTGTTAGGGTTGTTAGGGCTGTTAGGGTTGTTAGGGCTGTTAGGGCTGTTAGGGTTGTTAGGGTTAGTTAGGGTTATTTAGGGTTGTTAGGGTTGTTAGGGCTGTTAGGGCTGTTAGGGTTGTTAGGGTTGTTAGGGCTGTTAGGGCTGTTAGGGCTGTTAGGGCTGTTAGGGTTAGTTAGGGTTGTTAGGGCTGTTAGGGCTGTTAGGGCTGTTAGGGCTGTTAGGGTTAGTTAGGGTTGTTAGGGCTGTTAGGGCTGTTAGGGTTAGTTAGGGCTGTTAGGGCTGTTAGGGCTGTTAGGGCTGTTAGGGTTAGTTAGGGTTAGTTAGGGTTGTTAGGGTTAGTTAGGGCTCTTAGGGTTGTTAGGGTTGTTTTGGCTGTTAGGGCTGTTAGGGCTGTTAGGGATGTTAGGGTTAGTTAGGGTTGTTAGGGTTAGTTAGGGTTAGTTAGGGTTGTTAGGGCTGTTAGGGCTAGTTAGGGTTAGTTAGGGCTGTTAGGGCTGTTAGGGTTAGTTAGGGTTAGTTAGGGCTGTTAGGGCTGTTAGGGTTAGTTAGGGCTGTTAGGGCTGTTAGGGTTGTTTTGGCTGTTAGGGCTGTTAGGGCTGTTAGGGATGTTAGGGTTAGTTAGGGTTGTTAGGGTTAGTTAGGGTTGTTAGGGCTGTTAGGGCTAGTTAGGGTTAGTTAGGGCTGTTAGGGCTGTTAGGGTTAGTTAGGGTTAGTTAGGGCTGTTAGGGCTGTTAGGGTTAGTTAGGGCTGTTAGGGCTGTTAGGGTTGTTTTTGCTGTTAGGGTTGTTAGGGATGTTAGGGTTAGTTAGGGTTGTTAGGGTTAGTTAGGGCTGTTAGGGTTGTTAGGGTTAGTTAGGGCTTTTAGGGTTAGTTAGGGCTGTTAGGGTTGTTAGGGCTGTTAGGGCTGTTAGGGTTGTTTTGGCTGTTAGGGCTGTTAGGGCTGTTAGGGATGTTAGGGTTAGTTAGGGTTAGTTAGGGTTGTTAGGGCTGTTAGGGCTAGTTAGGGTTAGTTAGGGCTGTTAGGGCTGTTAGGGTTAGTTAGGGTTAGTTAGGGCTGTTAGGGCTGTTAGGGTTAGTTAGGGCTGTTAGGGCTGTTAGGGTTGTTTTGGCTGTTAGGGCTGTTAGGGATGTTAGGGTTAGTTAGGGTTGTTAGGGTTAGTTAGGGCTGTTAGGGTTGTTAGGGTTAGTTAGGGTTGTTAGGGCTGTTAGGGTTAGTTAGGGCTGTTAGGGCTTTTAGGGTTAGTTAGGGTTAGTTAGGGCTGTTAGGGCTGTTAGGGTTAGTTAGGGCTGTTAGGGCTGTTAGGGTTAGTTAGGGCTGTTAGGGCTGTTAGGGTTAGTTAGGGCTGTTAGGGTTAGTTAGGGCTGTTAGGGTTAGTTAGGGTTGTTAGGGTTAGTTAGGGCTGTTAGGGCTGTTAGGGTTAGTTAGGGCTGTTAGGGTTAGTTAGGGCTGTTAGGGTTAGTTAGGGTTGTTAGGGTTAGTTAGGGCTGTTAGGGCTGTTAGGGTTGTTAGGGTTAGTTAGGGTTGTTAGGGTTGTTAGGGTTGTTAGGGCTGTTAGGGCTGTTAGGGTTGTTAGGGTTGTTAGGGCTGTTAGGGTTAGTTAGGGCTGTTAGGGCTGTTAGGGTTAGTTAGGGCTGTTACTCCTTTTCTCTGTTACTTTCCGATGAAAAGATGCTTCAGTAGTTTCTGTTTCTGTGTCAGAGTTCAAAGCCTTGAAGAGTTACTCCAGGAACCGGTTCAGCCGCTCCGCCTCCACGGAGAACAGCTACCCCGTGAACCGCAGCTCGGTGGATGGAACCGACTGGGCTCAGCCAATCAGAAACGAGTCTGAGGACGAGTTCAGTGGGATGGGAGGAGTTCCCAACGCCGTGACCCCGCCCAACTCCCACAAGGTCACGCACAGGTGAGTCGAGGTCGTTGCTGCACATCAATCATCACCTCCTAACCTCCTTTCCTAACCACTTTTCCTCGATGGAAAACGTCACACGGTCAAGAAAAGAAGTGGAGAGTTCATTAGGAGTTAGGAAAGGAGACAATCCGACTCCACTTCCACTATCAATGAAACTGATCAGTATCAATGAAACTGATCAATATCAATGAAACTGATTAATATCAATGAAACTGATCAGTATCAATGAAACTGATTAATATCAATGAAACTGATTAATATCAATGAAACTGATCAGTATCAATGAAACTGATCAAGATCAATGAAATTGATTAATATCAATGAAACTGATCAGTATCAATGAAACTGATCAAGATCAATGAAACTGATCAAGATCAATGAAATTGATTAATATCAATGAAACTGATCAGTATCAATGAAACTGATCAAGATCAATGAAATTGATTAATATCAATGAAACTGATCAGTATCAATGAAACTGATCAAGATCAATGAAATTGATTAATATCAATGAAACTGATCAGTATCAATGAAACTGATCAAGATCAATGAAACTGATCGAGATCAATATTCCTTTGTGTTATGATGTAGATTCAATTGTTCAGTTATATTTTACTATAATAATTCAACACAGGCCTCGATTGATATTTGAATGATAATTCTTGTTTTTGTGTTTGTTTTATTTACTGTTCAATTTATTTGTTTATTTTTACTTATTCGTTACATATTCAATGTCAATATATACATGTTAAATGAAACTAAAGGATGGTCACTGTCTACTAATATTCCTCTACATGAATCTCATTAGTTCACGACTATATGATTATTCAAAGATAAACATAATGTTTGTTTTCATTGTGCGACGCTTTAAATGTCGCCGCCGCAAGGAATTGTGGGTCGTCATTATCGTCTTTTCTTTGGGTGAAGGAGGTGTTTCCTATGCTAAAGGAGATAGGAAAGGAAGCGTTAAAGCACCTTTCCTTAGCATTTAGAGCAGCGGTTCTCAAATGGGGTACGTGAAGGCCCTCCAGTACGGTTAAAAAATATACATATTTTAAATAAGCATCAATTCAAAAATCTATTTAAAAATATTCATTAAAACTAAGTTCATGAACTGATTTATATATATTCTAAAGTGAGCTGTGGTTTACATGTTTTAAACCAAAAATACTCTGCGTTGATTACGGGAACATCACTGAAAATGGTGAGAACCGTGATTCAGAGGATGCTAACAGCTCCTTGTGAGAACCATCTGTGCTGATGGTATAATAACGGTATATCATAACGGTTCTCATGAGAACCATCAGCACAGATGGAAGGAGCTGAATCCACCGGCTGTGAAATTATCTTTATTTTATGAACTAACACATTAAGGAACAAGTGTGAAAGTCACACAATGACAGTCTTTTGCCATTAAAGTGTCTTCTTGCTTTTTCCAGATGTTCCACTCTGTTTCTTCATGTTTACTCCAGATGTTCCGCTCTGTTTCTTCATGTTTACTCCAGATGTTCCACTCTGTTTCTTCATGTTTACTCCAGATGTTCCACTCTGTTTCTTCATGTTTACTCCGGATGTTCCACTCTGTTTCTTCATATTTACTCCAGGTGTTCCACTCTGTTTCTTCATGTTTACTCCAGATGTTCCACTCTGTTTCTTTATATTTACTCCAGGTGTTCCACTCTGTTTCTTCATGTTTACTCCAGATGTTCCACTCTGTTTCTTCATATTTACTCCAGATGTTCCACTCTGTTTCTTCATATTTACTCCAGATGTTCCACTCTGTTTCTTCATGTTTACTCCGGATGTTCCACTCTGTTTCTTCATGTTTACTCCAGATGTTCCACTCTGTTTGTTCTTGCTTTCTTCAGATGTTCCACTCTGTTTCTTCATGTTTACTCCAGATGTTCCACTCTGTTTCTTCATGTTTACTCCAGATGTTCCACTCTGTTTGTTCTTGCTTTCTCCAGATGTTCCACTCTGTTTCTTCATGTTTACTCCAGATGTTCCACTCTGTTTGTTCTTGCTTTCTCCAGATGTTCCACTCTGTTTCTTCATGTTTACTCCAGATGTTCCACTCTGTTTCTTCATGTTTACTCCAGATGTTCCACTCTGTTTGTTCTTGCTTTCTCCAGATGTTCCACTCTGTTTCTTCATGTTTACTCCAGATGTTCCACTCTGTTTCTTCATGTTTACTCCAGATGTTCCACTCTGTTTCTTCTTGCTTTCTCCAGATGTTCGATTCTCCCCAACGCCTCCATCCAGTGTGAGAATGGAGTGTATCAGTCTCTGCAGGCCTGGAAGGACCACAAGCTGCACATCGACCATGAGGTAACTCACCCAGTACTGCAGGAAAGTACTAGTACACAGGGAAATAATGTGTTACTTCAGGGAAAATACTAGTACTACACAGGGAAAGAACTTTAACACTATTAGCTCTATCCCTGAACCATTAACAATATTTATATTATTACAAACACATTAACATTATAAACATTATAACTAATGCATTAACATTATAACTAATGCATTAACAGTGTTGACATTATAACTAATGCATTAACATTATAACTAAGCATTAACATTATAACTAATGCATTAACAGTGTTGACATTATAACTAATGCATTAACATTATAACTAAGCATTAACATTATAACTAATGCATTAACATTGTTGACATTATAACTAATGCATTAACATTATAACTAAGCATTAACATTATAACTAATGCATTAACATTGTTGACATTATAACTAATGCATTAACAGTGTTGACATTATAACTAATGCATTAACATTGTTAACATTATAACTAAGCATTAACATTATAACTAATGCATTAACATTGTTGACATTATAACTAATGCATTAATAGTGTTGACATTATAACTAATGCATTAACATGATAAACATAACTAATGCATTAACATTGTTAACATTATAACTAATGCATTAATAGTGTTGACATTATAACTAATGCATTAACATGATAAACATAACTAATGCATTAACATTGTTAACATTATAACTAAGCATTAACATTATAACTAATGCATTAACATTGTTGACATTATAACTAATGCATTAACAGTGTTGACATTATAACTAATGCATTACCATTATAACTAAGCATTAACATTGTAACTAATGCATTAACATTGTTAACATTATAATGAAAGCATTAACATTATAACTAATGCATTAACATTGTAACTATTGTGTTAACATTGTTGACATTGTAACTAATGCATTAACATTGTTAACAATATAACTAATGCATTAACATTGTAACTATTGTGTTAACATTGTTGACATTATAACTAATGTATTAACGATATAACTATTGCATTAACATTGTTAACAATATAACTAATGCATTAACATTATAACTAATGCATTAACATTGTTAACATTATAACTAATGCATTAAGATTGTTAAAAATAGAACAATCCATTAACATTGTTGACATTGTAACTAATGCATTAACATTGTTAACATCATAACTAATGCATTAACATTGTTGACATCAAAACTAATGCATTAATATTATAAACATTATAACTAATGCATTAACATTGTTAACATTATAACTAATGCATTAACATTGTTAACATTATAACTAATGCATTAACCTTGTTAACATTATAACTAATGCATTAACATTGTTAACATTATAACTAATGCATTAACATTATAACTAAGCATTAACATTATAACTAATGCATTAACTTTATAAACATTATAACTAATGCATTAACTTTATAAACATTATAACTAATGCATTAACATTGTTAACATTATAACTAATGCATTAACATTGTTAACATTATAACTAATGCATTAACCTTGTTGACATTATAACTAATGCATTAACATTGTTGACATTATAACTAATGCATTAACATTGTTAACATTATAACTAATGCATTAACATTATAACTAATGCATTAACATTGTTAACTTATAACTAATGCATTAAGATTGTTAAAAATATAACAATCCATTAACATTGTTGACATTGTAACTAATGCATTAACATTGTTGACATCAAAACTAATGCATTAACTTTATAAACATTATAACTAATGCATTAACTTTATAAACATTATAACTAATGCATTAACATTGTTAACATTATAACTAAAGCATTAACATTGTTAACATTATAACTAAAGCATTAACATTGTTTACATTATAACTAATGCATTAACATTGTTTACATTATAACTAATGCATTAACATTGTTAACATTATAACTAAAGCATTAACATTATTAACATTATAACTAATGCATTAACATTATTAACATTATAGAAATAAGTCACAGTATGCAACCAACTAATTGATTCACATCACTTGCAAATTATACATTAATCTATTAGTACACATAAGTACTCAAAACATGACATTTTATAAACCCCTCACATGTTTTAGTCAGATAACTGAGCTGCAGTACAAAGTACACATACGTCACATACTTCACATACTTCACTACGTCACATACGTCATATACGTCACATACTTCACATACGTCACATACTTCACATACTTCACTACGTCACATACTTCACTACGTCACATACGTCACATACGTCACATACTTCACATACTTCACAACGTCACATACGTCACATACGTCACATACTTCACATACTTCACTACGTCACATACTTCACATACTTCACTACGTCACATACGTCACATACGTCACATACTTCACATACTTCACATACGTCACATACTTCACATACTTCACATACGTCACATACTTCACATACTTCACATACGTCACATACTTCACATACTTCACATACGTCACATACTTCACTACGTCACATACGTCACATACGTCACATACTTCACATACGTCACATACTTCACATACTTCACTACGTCACATACTTCACATACTTCACATACGTCACATACGTCACATACTTCACATACTTCACATACGTCACATACTTCACTACGTCACATACGTCACATACGTCACATACTTCACATACGTCACATACTTCACATACTTCACTACGTCACATACTTCACATACTTCACATACTTCACATACGTCACATACGTCACATACTTCACATACTTCACATACGTCACATACTTCACATACGTCACATACTTCACATACTTCACATACGTCACATACTTCACATACTTCACATACGTCACATACGTCACATACTTCACATACGTCACATACTTCACATACTTCACATACTTCACATACTTCACATACTTCACATACGTCACATACTTCACATACTTCACATACGTCACATACTTCACATACTTCACATACGTCACATACTTCACATACGTCACATACTTCACATACTTCACATACGTCACATACTTCACATACTTCACATACGTCACATACTTCACATACTTCACATACTTCACATACTTCACATACTTCACATACGTCACATACTTCACATACTTCACATACGTCACATACGTCACATACGTCACATACTTCACATACTTCACATACTTCACATACTTCACATACGTCACATACTTCACATACTTCACATACGTCACATACGTCACATACGTCACATACTTCACATACTTCACATACTTCACATACTTCACATACGTCACATACTTCACATACTTCACATACTTCACATACTTCACATACGTCACATACGTCACATACTTCACATACTTCACATACGTCACATACGTCACATACGTCACATACGTCACATACGTCACATACGTCACATACTTCACATACGTCACATACTTCACATACTTCACATACTTCACATACTTCACATACTTCACATACGTCACATACGTCACATACTTCACATACTTCACATACTTCACATACTTCACATACGTCACATACTTCACATACGTCACATACGTCACATACTTCACATACTTCACATACTTCACATACTTCACATACTTCACATACTTCCTCTTGCAGCAGAGTACAAGTACTTCAATGTTCTCTTCCTGTCAGATTGAGACGCTGCAGACAAAGATCAAGAACCTGAGGGAGGTCAGAGGTCACCTGAAGAAGGCCCGCCCCCTGGAGTGTGACTGTAATAAATACCTGTGAGTGAGACACACACACACACACACACACACACACACACACACACACCAGTGTGGTAACCTGTATGTTTTTCAGGTTTAAGTCCAAACTGAAGAGCAAGCTGAGGTACAGAGCAGGTGGAGGACACCCCTTCAGGTCTGTACTGTGAAAGTACAACGTGTACCTCTGAGATGTACTGTGAAAGTACAACATGTACCTCTGAGATGTACTGTGAAAGTACAACGTGTACCTCTGAGATGTACTGTGAAAGTACAACGTGTACCTCTGAGATGTACTGTGAAAGTCCAAGTGTACCTCTGAGATGTACTGTGAAAGTACAACATGTACCTCTGAGATGTAGTACAGTATAAAGTACTACATGTACCTCTGAGATGTAGTACAGTATAAAGTACAACATGTACCTCTGAGATGTAGTACAGTATAAAGTACTACATGTACCTCTGAGATGTAGAACAGTATAAAGTACAACATGTACCTCTGAGATGTAGTACAGTATAAAGTACATGTACCTCTGAGGTGTAGTACAGTATAAAGTACAACATGTACCTCTGAGATGTAGAACAGTATAAAGTACAACATGTACCTCTGAGATGTAGTACAGTATAAAGTACTACATGTACCTCTGAGGTGTAGTACAGTATAAAGTACAACATGTACCTCTCAGATGTAGTACAGTATAAAGTACAACATGTACCTCTGAGATGTAGAACAGTATAAAGTACAACATGTACCTCTCAGATGTAGTACAGTATAAAGTACTACATGTACCTCTGAGGTGTAGTACAGTATAAAGTACAACATGTACCTCTGAGATGTAGTACAGTATAAGTACAACATGTACCTCTGAGATGTAGAACAGTATAAAGTACAACATGTACCTCTCAGATGTAGTACAGTATAAAGTACAACATGTACCTCTGAGATGTAGTACAGTATAAAGTATAACATGTACCTCTGAGGTGTAGTACAGTATAAAGTACATGTACCTCTGAGGTGTAGTACAGTATAAAGTACATGTACCTCTGAGGTGTAGTACAGTATAAAGTACAACATGTACCTCTGAGATGTAGTACAGTATAAAGTACAACATGTACCTCTGAGATGTAGTACAGTATAAAGTACAACATGTACCTCTGAGATGTAGTACAGTAAAAGTACAACATGTACCTCTGAGGTGTAGTACAGTATAAGTACAACATGTACCTCTGAGATGTAGTACAGTAAAAGTACAACATGTACCTCTCACCTGTACTTGCATACTATAAGATTGGGAGCATTTTAATTGACTCTCAACAGCTCTCAACATGGCGACTAAGGCCAACAGCTAACAGTGAAGTGTGTGTGTGTGTGTGTGTTTAATGCATGTTTTATGTGTGTGTGTGTGTGTTTAATGCATGTTTTATGTGTGTGTGTTTAATGCATGTTTTATGTGTGTGTGTATGTGTTTAATGCATGTTTTATGTGTGTGCGTGTGTTTAATGCATGTTTTATGTGTGTGTGTGTGTGTGTTTAATGCATGTTTTATGTGTGTGTGTGTGTGTTTAATGCATGTTTTATGTGTGTGTGTGTGTGTGTGTTTAATGCATGTTTTATGTGTGTGTGTATGTGTTTAATGCATGTTTTATGTGTGTGTGTGTGTGTTTAATGCATGTTTTATGTGTGTGTGTATGTGTTTAATGCATGTTTTATGTGTGTGTGTGTGTGTTTAATGCATGTTTTATGTGCGTGTGTGTGTGTTTAATGCATGTTTTATGTGTGTGTGTATGTGTTTAATGCATGTTTTATGTGTGTGTGTGTGTTTAATGCATGTTTTATGTGTGTGTGTATGTGTTTAATGCATGTTTTATGTGTGTGTGTGTGTTTAATGCATGTTTTATGTGTGTGTGTATGTGTTTAATGCATGTTTTATGTGTGTGTGTGTGTGCAGTAAGGGCGGGGCTCGGGACAGGAAGGCGTGGCTTCTGAAGGAGCAGAAGAGGAGGAAGAAAATGAGGAAGATAATCAAGAGGATCAGAAACAACGACACGTGTTCGATGCCCGGACTCACCTGCTTCACTCACGACAACCAGCACTGGCACACTGCCCCCTACTGGACATGTAGGACGCACACACACACACACAGACACACACACACGCACACACACACACACACACACACAGTGAAGTTACTATATTCAATTGGAAATTGTACTGTATGGTTTCTAACTGTGTCTGTGTGTGTCTGTGTGTGTCTGTGTGTGTGTGGTGTCTGTGTGTGTCTGTGTGTGTCTGTGTGTGTGTGGTGTCTGTGTGTGTCTGTGTGTGTCTGTGTGTGTCTGTGTGTGTCTGTCTGTGTGTGTGGTGTCTGTGTGTGTGTGTGTGTGTCTGTGTGTCTGTGTGTGTGTGTGTGTGTCTGTGTGTCTGTGTGTGTCTGTGTGTGTCTGTCTGTGTGTGTCTGTGTGTGTCAGTGGGTTCGTTCTGTGCCTGTACCAGCGCCAACAACAACACTTACTGGTGTCTGAGGACGATAAACGAGACTCACAACTTCCTGTTCTGTGAGTTTGCAACCGGCTTCCTGGAGTTCTTTGACCTGAACACAGACCCATACCAGGTACACACACAGACACACACACACAGACACACACAGACACACACACACAGACACACACAGACACACACACACACACACACACAGACACCACACACACACAGAGACACACACACATACACACACAGACACCACACACACACACACAGACACCACACACAGACACCACACACACACAGACACCACACACAGACACACACAGACACACACACATACACACACAGACACCACACACACACACAGACACACACACATACACACACAGACACCACACACACACACACAGACACCACACACAGACACCACACACACACAGACACCACACACACACACAGACACAGACACACACAGACACCACACACACACACAGACACCACACACAGACACCACACACAGACACCACACACACACAGACACACACACAGACACACACAATCACACATACACGCAAAAACACACAGACACACACATACACACGCACATGAACACACACAAAAGTACAATATGTATCTGAAAACATGTT
>NC_046972.1:25557978-25585478 GCF_009769545.1 Cyclopterus lumpus | reverse complement strand
TGTCTTTAGACCTACAAACTTGTATTGTTTAAACCTACATGTATCGTTTAGTACTATAAACATGCATCGTTTAGTACTATAAATATGTATTGTTTAGTACTACAAACATGTATTGTTTAGTACTATAAATATGTATTGTTTAGTACTATAAACATGTATCGTTTAGTACTATAAACATGTATCGTTTAGTACTATAAACATGCATCGTTTAGTACTATAAATATGTATTGTTTAGTACTACAAACATGTATTGTTAAGTACTATAAATATGTATTGTTTAGTACTATAAACATGTATCGTTTAGTACTATAAACATGTATCGTTTAGTACTATAAACATGCATCGTTTAGTACTATAAATATGTATTGTTTAGTTCTATAAACATGCATCGTTTGGTACTATAAATATGTATTGTTTAGTTCTATAAACATATATCGTTTAGTACTATAAACATGTATCGTTTAGTACTATAAACATGTATTGTTTAGTACTATAAATATGTATTGTTTAGTTCTATAAACATATATCGTTTAGTACTATAAACATGTATCGTTTAGTACTATAAACATGTATTGTTTAGTACTATAAATATGTATTGTTTAGTTCTATAAACATATATCGTTTAGTACTATAAACATGTATCGTTTAGTACTATAAACATGCATCGTTTAGTACTATAAATATGTATTGTTTAGTTCTATAAACATGCATCGTTTAGTACTATAAATATGTATTGTTTAGTTCTATAAACATATATTGTTTAGTACTATAAACATGTATCGTTTAGTACTATAAACATGCATCGTTTAGTACTATAAATATGTATTGTTTAGTTCTATAAACATATATCGTTTAGTACTATAAACATGTATCGTTTAGTACTATAAACATGTATCGTTTAGTACTATAAACATGCATCGTTTAGTACTATAAATATGTATTGTTTAGTTCTATAAACATGTATTGTTTAGTACTACAAACATGTATCGTTTAGTACTATAAACATGTATCGTTTAGTACTATAAACATGCATCGTTTAGTACTATAAATATGTATTGTTTAGTTCTATAAATATGTATTGTTTAGTTCTATAAACATGTATCGTTTAGTACTATAAACATGTATCGTTTAGTACTATAAACATGCATCGTTTAGTACTATAAATATGTATTGTTTAGTTCTATAAATATGTATTGTTTAGTTCTATAAACATGTATCGTTTAGTACTATAAACATGTATTGTTTAGTACTACAAACATGTATCGTTTAGTACTATAAATATGTATTGTTTAGTACTACAAACATGTATCGTTTAGTACTATAAACATGTATCGTTTAGTACTATAAACACGTATCATTTAGTACTTCAAACATGTATCGTTTAGTACTATAAACATGTATTGTTTAGTACTATAAACATGTATCGTTTAGTACTATAAACACGTATCATTTAGTACTTTAAACATGTACCAGTACCAGTACTACTATACTGCTCTGCTATATACCAGCTCTTGTCCATACTCGCTTCCCTCGACACTTCCTGTCCGAACAAGTTCACAAAGCTTCACAGTGGAGACATACAGGAACATAGACATGGTTACAGCACAGCAGATGCAGATTCACGTGTCCCCCCTTGATCCTGGACTACACGGCACAGACCGACTGAAACACGGCAATCAGACACTGGAAACGTCACACAAACAGACACACACTGATGTTTGAGGAGCTTCATTCCATGATCTGCAGAAACAAACGGCAGATTAGAAACACTCAACTTTTTCATGTTTACAAAACGACAATGACCAGCGCGTGAGCGGGCCTCACCACGGCGACCTTGCTGGACTGTTCACAGGTTCGAATCCGCAGCTTGTTGACGTTCGTCTCGGCGACGTCGGCTCTCTCCTCGGCGTCGTCCAGCTCGTGTTGGACTTTCCTGAAACGCACCGTGCTGCAGCTCACCTGCTCCTCCTGGTGGACGCAAAGAGGAACATCGGCCACGAGTCAACTTTAGACCTTTCACCTCTCGCCACATTCAATTCTCTCTTTTTCAGCTGTTTTTGGTCTCCACCATCTCATGATTAACTCCCACGTTAAGCAAATCTCAAGGACTGCATTTTTTCATCTACGTAACATTTCAAAAATCAGGCACATCTTGTCTCAAAAAGATGCAGAAAAGCTGGTTCACGCGTTTGTTACTTCCAGACTAGATTACTGCAACTCCTTATTATCAGGCTGCTCTAATAAGTCTCTTAAGTCCCTCCAGTTGATCCAGAATGCTGCAGCTCGTGTACTCACACAAACTAAGAAACGAGATCACATGACTCCTGTATTAGCTGCTCTGCACTGGCTCCCTGTAAAATCAAGAATCACATTTAAAATTCTTCTCCTCACCTACAAAGCCTTGATTGGTGATGCACCATCATATCTTAAGGAGCTTGTAGTACCATATTGCCCCACTAGAGAGCTGCGCTCACTAAATGTGGGGCTACTTGTGGTTCCTAGAGTCCTAAAAAGTAGGATGGGAGCCAGAGCCTTCAGTTATCAAGCTCCTCTTTTATGGAACCAGCTTCCACTTTCAGTCCTGGAGGCAGACACAGTCACCTCATTCAAGAACAGACTTAAGACTTTCCTCTTTAATAGTGCTTATAGTTAGGGCTGAATCAGGTTTGCCCTGGTCCAGCCCCTTGATATGCTGCTATAGGCTTATAGGCTGCTGGGGGATGTTTTAGGATACACTGAGCACCTATCTCCTCTTCTCTCTCTCCTTATGGATGAATTTACATCTCTCCATTGCACCTTATTAACTCTGCTTCCTCCCCGGAGTCGTTGTGACTTCACGTCTCAGAGGGTCCATTGGACCTGGAGGTGTCTGATGCTGGTGAGCCGGCCTCCCATTGGCCCTGCTGATGCCCCGCCCCCCCTCCTCTCTACCTCCTTCTGTTTCATGGATTGGAGTTCCATTCATACATTGTCATATTCATGTAATGTGTTTATGTAACTCTGTAACTCTGTTCATCTGGTCACATGACATCTATTCATCTGTCCATCCGGGGAGAGGGATCCTCCTCTGTTGGTCTCCTGAAGGTTTCTTCACTTTTTTCCCTGTCAAAGGTTATTTTTGGGGAGTTTTTCCTGATTCGATGTGAGGTCAAAGGTCAGGGATGTCGTATGTGTACAGATTGTAAAGCCCTGTGAGGGGAGTTTGTGATTTGTGATATTGGGCTATACAAAATAAACTGAATTGAATTGAATGATCCTCTGTGTTCACCAGCTTGTACCAGAACAGGTAGAGAACAGAGTACAGAACACATTTCACACATTGTTATTATTCATAATGGACTCACAGCGTTCTCCGCTTGTCTCTTGTAGCTCTTGACTTTGGCTTGAAGCTTGTCGATGAGCTCCTGCATCCTCAGCAGAGTCTTCCGGTCCTCCTCCGACTGCCGGGACACAAAGAGAAGCCGTGAGAAGAACGCCGCGGCAGCAGCAGCGGGTTGGAGGCGAAGCAGCAGACCTGGAACGTGAGCTCCTTCACTCTCTTCTCGTGGCGACGGACTCCTTTCTGAGACTCGTCGCTCCTCTTCTGCTCCATCATCAGCTCCGTCTGCAGCTCCCTCACCTGATCGCACAGCACGGATCAATGCTCGTATGTATGTATACTTTTGATTATATTGTGAGGATCAAACATAATTAATCAATAAATCAACATTTCTTTATGATTCTTTTAGTTGAGCAGCAACACAAGAAGTTGTAAAATCTTTAAAACTATTTAATCAGCTCATCAATGATCTCAGGAATTATCTCTAAATGATTAGCCCTCATCTCTCCATCTCTCTGCATCTCTGTATCTGTCTCTATGTCTCTCTGTCTCTTTGTGTCTCTCTATCTATCTTTGTCTTTCTCTCTCCTTGTCTCTCTGTCTCCTTGTCTCTCTGTCTCCTTGTCTCTCTGTCTCTATCTCTGTCTCTTTGTCTCTCTGTCTCGCTGTCTCTTTGTCTCTCTGTCTCTTTGTCTCTCTCTCCTTGTCTCTATGTCTCTTTGTCTCTCTGTCTCTATCTCTCTATCTCTGTCTCTTTGTCTCTCTGTCTCTTTGTCTCTCTCTCCTTGTCTCTATGTCTATTTGTCTCTCTGTCTCATTGTCTCCTTGTCTCCCTGTCTCTTTGTCTCTCTCTCCTTGTCTCTATGTCTCTTTGTCTATCTGTCTCTTTGTCTCCTTGTATCCCTGTCTCTATGTCTCTGTCTCTCTGTCTCTTTGTCTCTCTGTCTCTCAATCTCATTGTCTCTCTGTCTCTTTGTCTCTATGTCTCCTTGTCTCTATCTCTGTATCTCTGTCTCTTTGTCTCTTTGTCTCCTTGTCTCTCTGTCTCTTTGTCTCTTTGTCTCCTTGTCACTATCTCTGTCTCTCTGTCTCTTTGTCTCTCTGTCTCATTGTCTCTCTGTCTCTTTGTCTCTATGTCTCCTTGTCTCTATCTCTGTCTCTTTGTCTCTTTGTCTCCTTGTCTCTCTTTCTCTTTGTCTCTATGTCTCCTTGTCACTATCTCTGTCTCTCTGTCTCTTTGTCTCTTTGTCTCATTGTCTCTCTGTCTCTTTGTCTCTCTGTCTCATTGTCTCTCTGTCTCTTTGTCTCTATGTCTCCTTGTCTCTATCTCTGTATCTCTGTCTCTTTGTCTCTTTGTCTCCTTGTCTCTCTGTCTCTTTGTCACTATCTCTGTCTCTTTGTCTCCTTGTCTCTCTTTCTCTTTGTCTCTATGTCTCCTTGTCACTATCTCTCTGTCTCATTGTCTCCTTGTCTCTCTTTCTCTTTGTCTCTCTCTTCTTGTCTCTATGTCTCTTTGTCTCTCTGTCTCTTTGTCTCTCTGTTTCTTTGTCTCTCTGTCTCCTTGTCACTATCTCTGTCTCTCTGTCTCTTTGTCTCTCTGTCTCATTGTCTCTCTGTCTCTGTCTCATTGTCTCTCTCTCTCTATCTCTGTCTCTGTCTCTTTGTCTCCTTGTCTCTCTGTCTCTTTGTCTCTATGTCTCCTTGTCACTATCTCTGTCTCTCTGTCTCTCTGTCTCTTTGTCTCTTTGTCTCTCTGTCTCTCTGTCTCTTTGTTTTTTTGTCTCATTGTCTCTATGTCTCCCTGTCTCCCTGTCTCTTTGTCTCCTTGTCTCCCTGTCTCTTTGTCTTTCTGTCTCTTTGTCTCTCTGCATCTTTGTCTCTGGCGTATCCCGGCCTGAGACTCACATGACGTGTGAGAGGAGACAAAGATCCAAAGTGTTTCTAGTAGATGCTGATAACTCAAATAAAGGCGTGAACACTCACTCTGGTCTCCAGCTTGTGGAGCTGCTTCTTTCCTCCCTTCAGCGCCGTCTGCTCCGTCTCGTCCAGTTTCACCTGCAGCTCTGTGGGAGGAGCAACCACCAGGTTAACGTGGACCCGGCAGGTGAACCCAGCGCCTCAACCGCCGCCACAGAGTCTGTGTTGTGTACCTTTCACCGTGGACACCATGCTCTTCTTCATTCTCTCCATCACGCAGCTGCTGTCCTGCTCCTTCTTCAGCTCCTCCGCCATCAGAGCCGCCTGGTGATGCACACGAGATGCAGGACAGATGGGAAGGGAGCACCACAGAGAAGGTTCAAACCCGCCCCCCAAAAAACACGAGACAATCAAATCAGAGGTCGGGGGTCAGAGGTCAGGACTGACATCAGTGATGGCCTTCTTGGCTTTCTCCGCAGCGCTGCGACTCTCCTCCATGAACTCATCCACCTCCCCCGTCAGATGGAACACGTCGACCTCCAGCTTCTTCTTCTGGCTCATCAGACCTACGTTCTGAAACACGACCAGGACATGAGGCGCGTCATCAATACGTCAGTCTGTCAATCAGAACACCTGTTAATTCATTGATTGATCAATTAGTCGATTCTGTGTCTGTGTGTGTCTGTGTGTGTCTGTGTGTGTGTGTGTCTGTGTGTCTGTCTGTCTGTCTGTGTGTGTCTGTGTGTCTGTGTCTGTCTGTGTCTGTCTGTCTGTGTGTCTGTGTGTCTGTGTGTCTGTGTGTGTGTGTGTGTGTGTGTCTGTGTGTGTGTGTGTGCACCTGTGTGGCGAGCAGGTTCAGCCTCTCCGTGACCTCCACCAGCTCGTGTTCGGCCATCTTGCGCCCGCGGTCCGTTTGCTCCAGAACTCCACGCAGCTCGTCCTCCTCAGCCGACATCAGTGAGCAGCGCCGGTCCAGCAGGACCATCTGCTCTCTGAGCTGATTGGCCAAGTGGACTTTGTCCTCCAGATCCACGTGTTGCTCTTGAACCTGTGGGAGGACCGAGCGAGACCTGTTCAGACATTCTGACACTTCTCATTAGAGGAGCCACTATTTCTTCAACGGGGCCTCCAGCAGAGACCCGTCCACCGTGGACAGACCCAGATCCAGCAGAGACCAGGCCACCGTGGACAGACCCAGATCCAGCAGAGACCCGTCCACCGTGGACAGACCCAGATCCAGCAGAGACCAGTCCCCCGTGGACAGACCCAGATCCAGCAGAGACCAGGCCCCCGTGGACAGACCCAGATCCAGCAGAGACCAGGCCCCCGTGGACAGACCCAGATCCAGCAGAGACCAGGCCCCCGTGGACAGACCCAGATCCAGCAGAGACCAGGCCCCCGTGGACAGACCCAGATCCAGCAGAGACCAGGCCCCCGTGGACAGACCTATCTTGGATGGATTCTAATGAGATGAGGCTACCTGTGTCTGGAGGTGCCTGATGGCCCTCTGGCTCTCGGCTGCCTGTCTGTTGGCGTGTCCCAGCTGGACCTCCATCTCGTTCAGGTCGGACTCCATCTTCTTCTTCAGACGCACCGCCTCACTGCGACTACGAACCTCCGCCTCCAAACTGGCCTGCATGGTCTCCAGGGAACGCTGATGGCCCCGCCTGGTGGACAGCTCTGGTATTACTACTCAGCTTCGTACTGCATATTTTACACCGTTTTAAATGTTTTTATTTAACTGGTTAGTTAGGTTCAAAGTTCTGAGTCCAACCACACTGGCTCCTGGTTGACTATTTATAACAGATCTGGTACCTGAGGTTGTCGATCTCTTCATCTTTCTCTGCAATCTTGCGCTCAATCTGGGTCCTTATCTCCTGCAGCTCCATCTGAAATCTTAAGGTCTTACTCTCCTCGTGCTCCAGAGTTCCCTGGTGGGCACACAGTTGTTTGGTGAACAGGTGAGTGTAGACAGTTGGCGGGTGTCTATAGCAGGTGAGTTAGTTACCTCTGCTTCCTCCAGAGCTGCTCTGATATCACTCTTCTCCACGTCCAGGATCTTCTTCATCCTCTCCAGCTCATAGATGGTCTTCCCTCCCTGACCGATCTGATCAGTGAGGTCCAGTATCTCCTCTGGAGGCAAACACAGTCGCTCAATCCATTTGTCAATCAGTCACAATATGAATTCAGGTCCATAACAGTCACTTAAAGCAAGATGTTCGGCACTCTAAGAAATGAGGGTTTCTAACGGAGGTTCTACCCAGAACCATTTGCTTCTGAATAACCGTTTTCTCAAGAAAGAGTTCTTCAAGGGTTACCTGTGACACTAAGGGTCCCAATGAGAACCTTTTTGGAAGAAAGATTTGGTTATTGAACCATGATATGGGTTGTGCTGCACCTCATCAAGTTCTAGTTAAAACCCTTGGGATGTAGAACGTTTACAAAAGGTTCTACCAGGAACTAAAAAGAGTTATCCTATGAGGACAAACCAAACAACCCTATCAGGTTCTATTTTGCACCTTTATTTCTGAGAGTGTGTCTGATACGAAGAGGTTGAGACTGTTGCTGTGCTCTGAAATGATTGTTTCAAGCAGTGAGATGGTGTCAAGTCCTTAGTCCTTAGTTCTGGTTCCTGAAAGATGAATGTATCGATAGCGAGGGACGTCAGTAACGTTTGTTTAAATGATTACGTTAGTCGGCCACAGTTGACTCACAGTCTCATGTAACCTTCCATCCCTCAGCTGATAGGAGGTCTCTGCACCTCCGCTTGGTTGCTACTGTAGGTATGACTTCATTCAGCAGGACATCTTCCACATTCTTTCAGACGCCCGGTGCAGAAGACAGACGACGGGGGAAAGGTACCTTGCAGGTTCTTGTTTTCTCGCTTCACCGTCTCCAGATGGTCCAGAGCTTCTTCATAGCAGTTCTTCAGTTTGAAGAGCTCGGTGCTCAGACTGCGCGACTCTCTCTGCGACGCCTCCAGGTCCGTCTGACTCTCCTCGAACTTCAGCTTCCAGTCGCTCAACAACTGAATCAAACAAAGAAATACAATCAGTATGTTTTACATTACGTGGTTGCTGACCGAGTGGAGGGTTACGGCCGACCTTGTCAAAGCTACGTTGCCTCTTCTCCAGAGCCAGGGCGGCGGCGTTGGTTCGTTCCAGTTCAACCAGCAGCTCTCCGATCTCCGTCTGCAGACACAGTTTGGTTTTCTCCAGCGAGGAGCATTTGGCCTGAGACGTCTCCACCGCTTCCTCAACCGTCTGCAGTCTGACCACCAGCTTCTTCCTACGAGCACACGAGACGAACGCCCGAGTTGAGCAGTTGAGACGCAACGAAATGCAACATTGGAGAAAAAGATCCTTCTGGTCCCGGTCGACATTGATGTGGGACCTGTTATGCAGCCGGTGAAGTCTGTTATGATCTGATGTGCTCAGAGAATGTAATGCCAATGCCACTTTGTTAGGTGCTGGAGGAACGGGCAGCAGGTCAGCAGGATGCATCCTCTGGGGATCAGGAATATTCACAGCTACATTCATGGGAACCCAGTAATATTCATAGCTGAAGCAGATGTCGATAGGAGATGAGGTCAAGACTTGGTCTCACTACCCTGTACCCTGTTTCATCCTTTCTTTCACAACCTTCTTTCTGCACAGAGCTACATGCTCTCTAGGATGCTGAGATGTGAGCAGTTCTCTGATCAACTGAACGCTTCGAGTTCCAGAAGGCTGTCTGCATGTGTGTGGGTGAGGCAGTGTAGATACCGACATAGGGGTTCATCGGAGTGTCCTTACTTGGCGTCCTCCAGCTCCTCTATCCTCAGCACGGCGTCCGTCTCGTATTTGGATCTCCACTGGAACACCTGGCTGTTGGCTTTGGAGAGCTCCCGCTGCAGCTCGGCTTTGGACTCCTGCTCCTCCTCCAGCTGCTCTCGGAGCAGACTGCTGCCGTGGTGGGCCGCCTGCACCGCGTGAGCCAGCGCCACACGAGCCTGAAGCCCACAGGAGAACGTTGGCTTTAGGGCCACAGTGAGGTTGAAATGAAGGATCAGAAGTTACAAAGGTTCAGCGTTACTTTGCTCTCCTCCTCCAGCTGCCTCTTCAGGTCTTCAGAGTTCTGGCAAACGCCGGCTTTGGAGCGCTGGAGCTGACCAATCATAGCGTCCCGCTCCTCCAGACGGCGGCTGTACTCGGCTGCAACAACGGCCCGGAGGAGGAGTTTAAAGAGGTTCATGAGGCTCATGCACTGAGAAGCAAAGGCAAGACGCCTTCTTTGCACATACAGATGTATTGGATGAACCTCCCTTTTATTCTGACGTGATCAAAGACGATATTCGTGTGCATGCATGTGTGTGTGCGTGTGTGTGTGTGTGCATGTGTGTGTGTGTGTGTGCGTGTGTGTGTGTGTGCGTGTTGTACCAGTTTCTGTGAGCGCTCGGGCTTTCTGGGCAGAAGCGTCGGTCAGCTGTCTCTGCAGCTCCTCCGCTCTGCTCCTGGTTTCATTCAGCTGGTCCTCATACACCCTGCACATCTTCTCCACCGCTCCCTGCAACCACACACACACACACACACACACACACACACACACACACGCACACACACACACACACACAGAGTCATAGATTTTTAAGCTGCATTACAAACTAGAGGTACAGAGTTTGTAAGACGAACGGCACAAATATCCCCGGTCTGCATGCAGAGAATGCAGCTTTAACACATGAAGCATAGACTTCTATACAACCAGAGGAGTCGCCCCCTGGTGGTCAGGAGAGAGAATGCAGCTTTAACACATGAAGCATAGACTTCTATACAACCAGAGGAGTCGCCCCCTGGTGGTCAGGAGAGAGAATGCAGCTTTAACACATGAAGCATAGACTTCTATACAACCAGAGGAGTCGCCCCCTGGTGGTCAGGAGAGAGAATGCAGCTTTCACACATGAAGCATAGACTTCTATACAACCAGAGGAGTCGCCCCCTGGTGGTCAGGAGAGAGAATGCAGCTTTAACACATGAAGCATAGACTTCTATACAACCAGAGGAGTCGCCCCCTGGTGGTCAGGAGAGAGAATGCAGCTTTAACACATGAAGCATAGACTTCTATACAACCAGAGGAGTCGCCCCCTGGTGGTCAGTAGAGAGAATGCAGCTTTAACACATGAAGCATAGACTTCTATACAACCAGAGGAGTCGCCCCCTGGTGGTCAGGAGAGAGAATGCAGCTTTAACACATGAAGCATAGACTTCTATACAACCAGAGGAGTCGCCCCCTGGTGGGCAGTAGAGAGAATGCAGCTTTAACACATTAAGCATAGACTTCTATACAACCAGAGGAGTCGCCCCCTGGTGGTCAGGAGAGAGAATGCAGCTTTAACACATGAAGCATAGACTTCTATACAACCAGAGGAGTTGCCCCCCTTACTTTGTTCCTGCTCAGCTGCTCCATGTTAGCAGCCAGGTCGTCGGCCTCCAGCCTGAACTCGACCTTCTCCTTCTCCAGCTTCTGTTTGGCTCGCTGCAGAGCGTCGATCTGCTCGCTGAGCTCCGTCACCATGTCCGAGTGCTTTTTCCTCAGAGTGGCTGCCGTCGCCTCGTGGTGAAGCCCCGCCTCCTCCAGGTCCCGCCGCATCTTCAGGAAGTCCGCCTCCCTCTTCCTGTTTGACGTCAAGTTAGTCACAATGTGTACAACGCTCTGTAAACACGCCTTCAGATCTTCCAAAGTGAAGCTGTAATGCTGATGATGACCTGTTGAGGGCGGTCTGAGCAGCTGAGGCTCCTCCTGCCTCCTCCAGTTTCTCCCCGAGGTCCTCCAGCTCCCTGGTGATGTCGTTCCTCTGGCGCTCTGCTTTGGAGCGCCACGCTCGCTCCGTACCCAGCACCTCCTCCAGCTCCTCGATGCGAGTCTGAGGGAGCGACACACGGAGGTGAAGGCCGGGGTCAGGAAGCTGGTTTCAAGCTCTCTTTGGATCGGTGCGACCAACCTGAAGCTCTTTGATCTTCTTCTGAAGAGCAGTGAGCACGCTCTGCTCGTCCTCCAGTTTAGATTGAAGCTGACCCGACTCGAAGTCTTTCCTTTGGAGAGAGTAAGAACGTTCTTAAGTAAATGATCTCAATGCTACTAAATATTCACAGAACTTTCTTTGTGGAGAAATTGTACGTTCTTTGTGTTTTCTTACTTCTTCAGCCTCTCCTCCAGCTCGTCCTTCTGGTTCTCCATGTCCTTCACGGAGTCCATGGACAGCTTCAGATCCCCCTCCAGCTTCCGTTTGATCCGCTCCAGATCCAAACGCATCTTCTTCTCCAGCTCCAAGGAACTTTCTACCTGCAGACAAGAGAGAGGGGGGATGGGGGGAGGCTGTCAGAGGACAGGTCACTTGGATCCCATGAACCAGGACCCTCAAGGAGGTCCGAGAGGTCTTTTTCAAGAGATTCCCGTTTAGGAGGTTCTGAAGGGGGCTTGTTGAGCGTGATAAGTACATTATATGTTTGTGTGGGTGCGGTTGCAATATTAATTCACTGTATGGGGTTTATGGGATTTGCAGTTGACTCAATAAAAAAGAGATATTTTCCTACATCGTCCACTTGCTGCTCCAGCCGCACTTTGCCCTTGACCAGCATGTTGACCTTGTCCTCCTGCGCCTGGAGGTCAGTCAGAGCCTGCTGGTGAGCTTCCTGCAGGGCGGCCTTCTCTCTGGTCAGAGAAGCTATGGATTCATCCAGGACACACATCTCGTGGGACAAGTTCTTCACCTGGTCGGAAGGACAAATGGAGCTTGAGTAATCGGTTCCACCCCCTGTCACCGAACAGAGAGAACCCGGCAGAGATGGTCTACACACCTTGTTCTCCACTCCATGTCTCTCCTTCTCCACTTTAGCCAGAGTGGTCTCCAGGTCGTCCACGTCTTTCTTCAGGGAGACCACCTCCTCCTCCAGCTGACGTTTCGTGGACGTCAGCGCGGCCGTCACCTCCTCCTCGTCCTCCAGACGCTCCTGCATCTCCTTCAGCTTCGACTCCATGGACATCTTGGAGTGAATCAGCAGGTTGCAGCGCTCCTCTGCATCCGTCAGGTTGTCCTGCTCCTGGAGGATTCAAGTTGTTTGAGAGAACAATGAGAGCTCATAAAGGTACATGTTGTTCCCAATAAGGCTTTCCTGTCCTAAATAACTTTAGATATGGTTCTTAGGCTAGCAGTTTCCATCTGCTTCCAGTCTTTGTGCTAAGCTAGGCTGAACACGCCCACCTGTCAGCTGATCACAACAAAGCCTTCATCTTATCTGAAGTCAACAATCTCCAAGATACATCGTACTTTACTGGACGACAACAAACTGCAAACACTGAGCTTTAAGTTTATTTTTGGCGTGATATTAATTCTCAATATTTAAAAACTTTTTGTTCTAACTGTTTAGCTGTGAAAGTGTCCAGCGTACCTCCTGAACTGGTTAAGACTCTTCTAAAGAAGCTCGAGGTCTTGTACATCCCATAATCCCCCGATTGTAATGTGTTCTGCATCAACACGAGTTTATCCAGATTCATATTCAGACTCGTTTCATGAGGCTTCAGAGTGACTCACAGCTTGGAGCTGCAGCGCCAAGTCGCTTTTCTCCTGAACCAGAACCTCCTGCCGCTCCTCGGCCTCCCACCGCTTGACCTCCGACCTGACGGAGGAACAAAGACATAATGTATTCATATTCACGTCTCAGCCTGCCTGCAGTTCATGTCAACACTGAAACAGACCTGTCGAAGGCCTCTTTTAACTTCTTGAACTCTTCTTTGAGAGCAGCCAGTTCTTTCTCCACCTGGGCGCTGCGGAGCAGGGGGCGGAGCTTATAGAACAGCATCATCCAGGGCCAAGTCCTCACAGAGAAGAAGGCCGTGATGTTGAACTGGATCACCATTGCAGCGTCCCTGAGAGGAGGAATTACAGCCGAAGCTCATACTTTACCCATAAAACCCAAATCATTTCAGACACTCGGCATACGCAGCGTTTCGCTGTGCGGGTTCATTGACGAGGCGGGCGGCACGTTGACCTTTCCAGCGCCATCTTTTCCCGTTGCATCCTCATCAGCTTCCCTCGGGCCATGGCCTGAACGACGGTGAGGATCTCAGACAGGCGGCCGTCCCTCATGTCCTCCAACAGACCCAACAGCCCCGCCTTGAAGAACACCTGAGAGGTGAGGAGACGAGAGCATCACTACACCCGGTGGCCTGATGCCCTCGTCGTGGTGTCCACCGGTTCTGTCCTGTACCTTATTGTGGCCAAACTTGTACTGGCTGTGGTCGATGTCCAGAGAGCAGAGCAGTTTCTCCACGGCCTTCCTGCTGTCCACGTACGAGTCCTCTGGGATGGCAGCAGGATTCAAGATGCGATAACTGAGAGCAAAGAGCACAAGGAGGGATGAGCAGCTGAACTATTATTATATTATAATAGCTTGTGTGGCTGCGGGGGTTCCAGACCGTTGTTTGAACTCTGCGTACAGGATGCGGTTCGGAAAGCCCTTCCTGCAGATCCTGATCCCCTCCAGGACTCCGTTACACCTCAACTGGTGGAGGACCAGGAAGGCATCCATCACACCTGCAGGACGGATACAGTAAGGACACCTGAGAGTCTTCTGATATGTTAGAGTCCTCAAGCTGTCCTTGATGTCACATTAGATTTAGTTTGCATGAGTGACATTTCTTTATTACTCAATAAAACACAATGTTGTTCAGTTTGTGTCCATCGATTAAGATTTGGAGTTGTTGTTTTTGGTACATTTTTATTAATCGTCAACAAAAGAAAACACTCAATGATAATTCTCTGGTTTCAGTTTCTTTGCATCTTTTCTCTGTTTCATCCCCAAAAAGTTTTTTAATTAAAATACTTCCTAAGTTTTAGGACATTTAATGATTTTAGTTAAAGTAAGAAGTTTATTTCGTAGTAGCCGATCTGGTTACATGCTAACGTATTAAATACATTTTAAAGTAGTAACCTCGCTATGTGGTTTACTTAAAATAACTAAACGTCTTCCGGTTCCACACGGGACACCAACAGCGGCCTCCTGGGTGAAAGTCTTTGACTCCTCCCCACCTGGACTTCCAGTCATGATCACTACTGCCACTAGAGGTCGCCACTTAACAACAAGTGTAAATATTGGTGGTAATAAGCTGCTTGCTGATGATCTTTGGGTTTTGTACTGCCGGTCAGTCAAAAGGAGATTTTAAGACGGATAAACGGAATATTAATCACTAATGAAGCTATTAGTTCATTGCTAAACTATTAAAACAATTCTAACTTTTGCATACTGATGCACGCTAGTATGCTAATATGATGGTTAGCATGTAGCTCTCTGACGTGTGATGCTAGCTGCTGCTGTGGGTGGGGTACCTGGACTCTTGGTGTGATTGGGGATGATGCAGCGGACAAAGTGAGGCTGAGTGCTGCGGAGGTTAGCCATCAGCTTCTTGAGATTCTCCTGGATTCAAACAGACGGACAGTGAGAGGCGTCCGGAGTCCTGCCTGTCGGAGTCAAAGGGGAACAACTGCCAACTCACTTTGTGTAACTGTGAAACTGTCTGAAAGGAAGCTGCTTTCCTCTTCCTGTGTTTCCCTTCGGCCTTCGGATCCATGGCTGAAACAACAGCACAAACAGGACTTGTTTAGGACCCTTCACCGTGCGGCCGTGCTGCTGTGTGGCGTCTGCAGAGCGTCACCTATGTCAGAGCTGATGTAGTCCTCAAACAGGCCAGCCATTAGTTTGTGGGAGGATTTCTGGAACAGAGCCACCACCGTCTCATTCAGAGGATCTCTGTTCTTGTCCAGCCATCCTGTGATATTATACGGCACCTACAAGAAAAAGAAATCCGTTGACGTGAATGATGAAAAATCATTCTCCAATAACTCAACCTGGCGTCCTTTGTGTCGAGCGGTGGAGTTCCCCAAGGCTCCGTCCTCGGGCCTCTTCTCTTCAGGATCGGCTTCTCTACTCTCCATACTTTCTTCCTGACGTTTAGATAACAGCTGATTATCCGTATCAGCAATAATTGGAAAGTTTCTACTAGTTAAAAAAAGATCAATCAGAAAAAATTGCATTTGTTGCCAAATAATTTTTTTTAAATTCAGTGTTCAATTTGAATGCTGAAGTTCTAAAGTATTTAGTCATGGACCTTACAGTTTAACTAAATATGGTCTATAAAAAATAAGCATAGACTTCATCGGTCACTCAAATGGACCTTTGTCTTCAACATGACTTTCATCCTCGTCTTAAGAAGAGAAGTGAGACCTTCAAGAGTGTCTCCACAAACCCAAAAGCCTTTTGCCAGGCCTGAAATAAATAAGCATAAAACTCTTCTTGCTTCACTCCTCTGGACTCTCCTTTGGATTCTGTTTCTTACTGTCTGGTTGGTTTGTCGTTTAAAAACTGCAGGAAAAAAGGCATTTTCCTCCACTGTTGTTGTTGTTGTTGTTGTTGTTGTTGTTGCCTTATTAGACACCTAAAGCCCACTTTGTTTCACTGTTTACATTTTACGCTCCAACAACGTGTTGTCATTTTTCTATAACAGCCTCTGATTTCAGAAACTGGATCTTTAATTTAATTTGAGTGATGAAGTCCGTCAGACATCAAAAACAGTAACAATAACATTGTTTATTGTTTTCTGATTGGGAACCAGCAATCAGACCTGTAATGACCACGTCACCAATGGATGGAGCACAGTCCCCGTCAGGCGAGCAACAGGAAGTGAGCACTCACCACTCCGGCGTAGTGAACCAACTCAAAGTGCGTCTCGTATTTGCGCTTCTTGTCCAGCCGCGGCCGCTGGAAGTTGGCCGACTTTCCAAAATGGTTGTCGTAGAGTTTGGTTTTGAAGCTGCTGTCGGTGGCCTTGGGGAACATGCACTCCTCTTCCAAGATGGACAGGATGCCCATGGGCTGCAACAGATTCACATTCATCTTTGATTACGTCATGCAGCATCAATCACGTCATTTCAACCCAACACGTCTCTAACACACCGCGGGTTGAACTCTACCTCTTTAAAGGACACACACACACACACACACCCTCTCTATGAGGTCGATGCAGGCCTGGAGGTCCAGGCCGAAGTCTATGAAGGTCCAGTCTATGCCCTCGGTCTGGTACTCCTCCTGCTCCAGGATGAACATCTGGTGGTTGAAGAACTGCTGCAGCTTCTCGTTTGTGAAGTTGATGCACAGCTGCTCAAAGTTGTTGAACTGCAGGAGATGAACAACAGAAGTGTGTGTGTGCATTACAGGCAGTGTTGTACACACACACACACACACACACACACACACACACACACACACACACACACCATGTTCACCTTTACTGATATCATAGTACCATTGAAACAGTGGCTCCAGCTTTCACCAAGAAAACCTTTGAAGTGACATTAAAAGCTATTTCACAATCTAAATAGAACAAGCAGACAGTAGGAAACTATTTTAACTTTAAATATAGTAATGGAGCACTTTATTTATTCCAGCAACATGGCTGTCATTATAATTTAGAGCATCATATTGGATTTACGAATGTACCCCAATGTAGCCCCGCCCCTAAAGCATCCCCTGCTTTATGGTCTGTTTGACTCTAAATTACCATAATTTACTAAATGAACATCATTCTGTATTGAAGAAGACTTGAAACTAGAGATTGAGACCAAAAACTAATGTTTACAATGTTTACTGAGGGAATACATCAAGAGAAGTAGAGTCATTTATATAGACTTCTATACAACCAGAGGAGTCGCCCCCTGGTGGTCAGGAGAGAGAATGCAGCTTTAACACATGAAGCATAGACTTCTATACAACCAGAGGAGTCGCCCCCTGGTGGCCAGGAGAGAGAATGCAGCTTTAACACATGAAGCATAGACTTCTATACAACCAGAGGAGTCACCCCCTAGTGGTCAGTAGAGAGAATGCAGCTTTAACACATGAAGCATAGACTTCTATACAACCAGAGGAGTCGCCCCCCGGTGGTCAGGAGAGAGAATGCAGCTTTAACACATGAAGCATAGACTTCTATACAACCAGAGGAGTCGTCCCCTGGTGGTCAGTAGAGAGAATGCAGCTTTAACACATGAAGCATAGACTTCTATACAACCAGAGGAGTCACCCCCTAGTGGTCAGTAGAGAGAATGCAGCTTTAACACATGAAGCATAGACTTCTATACAACCAGAGGAGTTGCCCCCTGGTGGTCAGGAGAGAGAATGCAGCTTTAACACATGAAGCATAGACTTCTATACAACCAGAGGAGTCGCCCCCTGGTGGTCAGGAGAGAGAATGCAGCTTTAACACATGAAGCATAGACTTCTATACAACCAGAGGAGTCTCCCCCTGGTGGTCAGGAGAGAGAATGCAGCTTTAACACATGAAGCATAGACTTCTATACAACCAGAGGAGTCGCCCCCTGGTGGTCAGGAGAGAGAATGCAGCTTTAACACATGAAGCATAGACTTCTATACAACCAGAGGAGTCGCCCCCTGGTGGACATTATGGAGAATGCAGCTTTAACACATGAAGCATAGACTTCTATACAACCAGAGGAGTCGCCCCCTGGTGGTCAGTAAAGAGAATGCAGCTTTAACACATGAAGCATAGACTTCTATACAACCAGAGGAGTCGCCCCCTGGTGGTCAGGAGAGAGAATGCAGCTTTAACACATGAAGCATAGACTTCTATACAACCAGAGGAGTCTCCCCCTGGTGGTCAGGAGAGAGAATGCAGCTTTAACACATGAAGCATAGACTTCTATACAACCAGAGGAGTCGCCCCCTGGTGGTCAGGAGAGAGAATGCAGCTTTAACACATGAAGCATAGACTTCTATACAACCAGAGGAGTCGCCCCCTGGTGGACATTATGGAGAATGCAGCTTTAACACATGAAGCATAGACTTCTATACAACCAGAGGAGTCGCCCCCTGGTGGTCAGTAAAGAGAATGCAGCTTTAACACATGAAGCATAGACTTCTATACAACCAGAGGAGTCGCCCCCTGGTGGACATTATAGAGAATGCATGTGTTTGCCTTTAAAAATGCCACCACGAGTAACATTAAATGCTAAAAATGTAAAGCCCATATAAAGTTATTGAATGTCTGGAGACTAGCTCAGGTTTAACATGTTCTCCTCTTTTACCTCAAAGACCTCGAAGCCGGCGATGTCGAGCACTCCGATGAAGTACTGGCGAGGCAGAGCGGTGTACAAGGACGAGTTGATGCGACTCACCAACCACTTAAACATGCGGTCGTAGGTGGCTTTGGCCAGAGCGGCCGCCGCGAAGATGACCTACACACACGTGAGACCGCCGGTCAGGATGACAGCACATTGTTTTCATTTGATTGACAGCAGATTGTTTTCATTTGATTGATTGATTGAAGGCTACCTGTTCTACAGTCTGTCCTTTGATTATCAACTCGTTCCCGACTTTGACGCGGGGGTTCAGGAGACCCTTCAGCAGGTCGGCAGAGCTGATGCCCATCAGATAGGCGGCTTTATCCACACCTCAACACACACAACACAGACATTGGTACCATTAATACCCATTAATACCCATTAATACCCATCAATCACCATTAATACCCATCAATACCCATCAATCACCATTAATACCCATTAATACCCATCAATACCCATTAATACCCATCAATCACCATTAATACCCATCAATACCCATTAATACCCATCAATCACCATTAATACCCATCAATCACCATTAATACCCATCAATACCCATTAATACCCATCAATACCCATTAATACCCATTAATACCCATCAATCACCATTAATACCCATCAATACCCATCAATCACCATTAATACCCATCAATACCCATCAATCACCATTAATACCCATCAATACCCATTAATACCCATCAATAACCATTAATACCCATTAATACCCATTAATGCCCATCAATACTCATCAATACTCATCAATAACCATTAATGCCCATCAATACCCATTAATACCCATCAATAACCATTAATGTGCATTAATACACATTAATACCCATCAATAACCATAAATGTGCATTAATACACATTAATAACCATTAATACCCTTTAATACCCATTAATACCCATCAATAACCATAAATGCCCATTAATACCCATTAATACCCACCAATACCAATTTGTGTGTTGGTGTGTTTGTGTCTTTGTGTGTTTGTGTGTTTGTGTGTTTGTGTGTTTGTGTCTTTGTGTGTTTGTGTGTTTGTGTGTTTGTGTCTTTGTGTGTTTGTGTGTTTGTGTGTTTGTGTGTTTGTGTGGTTGTGTGGTTGTGTGTTGGTGTGTTGGTGTGTTGGTGTGTTTGTGTGTTTGTGTGTTTGTGTGTTTGTGTGTTTGTGTGTTGGTGTGTTGGTGTGTTTGTGTGTTGGTGTGTTTGTGTGGTTGTGTGGTTGTGTGTTGGTGTGTTTGTATGTTTGTGTGTTTGTGTGTTGGTGTGTTGGTGTGTTGGTGTGTTGGTGTGTTGGTGTGTTGGTGTGTTTGTGTGGTTGTGTGTTTGTGTGTTTGTGTGTTTGTGTGGTTGTGTGTTTGTGTGTTGGTGTGTTTGTGTGTTGGTGTGTTTGTGTGTTGGTGTGTTTGTGTGTTGGTGTGTTGGTGTGTTTGTGTGGTTGTGTGTTTGTGTTTTGGTGTGGTTGTGTGGTTGTGTGGTTGTGTGTTGGTGTGTTTGTATGTTTGTGTGTTTGTGTGTTGGTGTGTTGGTGTGGTTGTGTGTTTGTGTGTTGATGTGTTTGTGTGTTTGTGTGGTTGTGTGTTTGTGTGGTTGTGTGTTTGTGTGTTGGTGTGGTTGTGTGGTTGTGTGGTTGTGTGTTGGTGTGTTTGTATGTTTGTGTGTTGGTGTGTTGGTGTGGTTGTGTGTTTGTGTGTTGGTGTGTTGGTGTGGTTGTGTGTTTGTGTGTTGATGTGTTTGTGTGTTTGTGTGTTGGTGTGTTTGTGTGGTTGTGTGTTGGTGTGGTTGTGTGGTTGTGTGGTTGTGTGTTGGTGTGTTTGTATGTTTGTGTGTTGGTGTGTTGGTGTGGTTGTGTGTTTGTGTGTTGGTGTGTTGGTGTGTTTGTGTGGTTGTGTGGTTGTGTGGTTGTGTGGTTGTGTGGTTGTGTGTTGGTGTGTTTGTATGTTTGTGTGTTGGTGTGTTGGTGTGGTTGTGTGTTTGTGTGTTGGTGTGTTTGTGTGGTTGTGTGGTTGTGTGGTTGTGTGGTTGTGTGGTTGTGTGGTTGTGTGTTTGTGTGGTTGTGCGTCTCACTCTCGGTGCCGTCGCCCTCCGCCTGCTCCTCTCGCTGCCTCTTCTTGAACCGCATGTTTCCGAAGTGCATGATGGCTCCAACGATCTTATAGCAGCCGTACTTCTCCTCCGGGGTGAAGCCCAGTGTGTCCATGGCGCGCTGCACACACACACACACACACACACACACACACACTGACACGTCAACTACAATCTGAGTGTGTGTGTGTGTGTGTGTGTGTGTGTGTGTTAGGGGTGAGTTCGTACATCCGTGAGCTTCAGCTCCTCTCCATCGTCCATGCCCTCCACGGTGGTCGCCCCCTGGGAGCAGAAGTGGTAGTCCAGGGGGCTGGTGGTCAGCAGCAGCATGTCTGCAACAGGAGGCGGAGCTTACATTCACAGGCGGACTTTAGGACACTTCCTGGTTCTGTTACACGTTTATCAAAAATGTGCATACTTTTCCAGAAGCTATATTTCTTATGTTGTTGATATTTTCAAGGAAGGGAAAACAGGAAGTCTCTATGTTTCATTCCTTATTAAATTATAAAACACTGACAACAGACATGAACATCTATGTTTTCCATGTTTTTATTAATACACGTATGTATAAGTGAGTCTCTGAATGCTGTGTGAACTAACCCCTCTACATAAAGCTTCATAATATATAGTTTTATTAATAAATGTATATAAATGAGTCTCTGAATGCTGTGTGAACTAACCCCTCTGCATAAAGCTTCATAATATATAGTTTATATTAATAAATGTGTATAAATGAGTCTCTGAATGCTGTGTGAACTAACCCCTCTACATAAAGCTTCATAATATATAGTTTTATTAATAAATGTGTATAAATGAGTCTCTAAATGCTGTGTGAACAAACCCCTCTGCATAAAGCTTCATAATATATAGTTTTATTAATAAATGTGTATAAATGAGTCTCTGAATGCTGTGTGAACAAACCCCTCTGCATAAAGCTTCATAATATATAGTTTTATTAATAAATGTGTATAAATGAGTCTCTGAATGCTGTGTGAACTAACCCCTCTGCATAAAGCTTCATAATATATAGTTTTATTAATAAATGTGTATAAATGAGTCTCTGAATGCTGTGTGAACTAACCCCTCTACATAAAGCTTCATAATATATAGTTTTATTAATAAATGTATAAATGAGTCTCTGAATGCTGTGTGAACTAACCCCTCTGCATAAAGCTTCATAATATATAGTTTTATTAATAAATGTAGTATCAGAGTCTGGTACTACCTTGAATGTGCTTTTTTTATATAGTACTAATAAATTGCTTTTAGTTATATTCCACCACTGGTTTTGATTATAAAGTCTGATTATTAGCTCTAATAAATAACTAGAATACTGTATGCTAATAATTCAGATATGATTATGTAAGTCATGTATTTATTAATGATACTTCAGTATACAGTACTGCTGTGTATCAGATTATAAACTTCACTATTGGGTTTATTTTGTTTTTTGCTACTCCATCATTATGTCTGGTTATTGTTGAATTGTGTGGATGTTTTTTCTTAATTGGACATTATCTAGTAGTGGGTGTGGTTAACGTGTGGTTCTGTCGTGTAATTGGACAGGATCTAGTAGTGGGTGTGGTTAACGTGTGGTTCTGTCGTGTAATTGGACATTATCTAGTAGTGGGTGTGGTTAACGTGTGGTTCTGTCGTGTAATTGGACATTATCTAGTAGTGGGTGTGGTTAACGTGTGGTTCTGTCGTGTAATTGGACATTATCTAGTAGTGGGTGTGGTTAACGTGTGGTTCTGTCGTGTAATTGGACATTATCTAGTAGTGGGTGTGGTTAACGTGTGGTTCTGTCATGTAATTGGACATTACCTAGTAGTGGGTGTGGTTAACGTGTGGTTCTGTCGTGTAATTGGACATTACCTAGTAGTGGGTGTGGTTAACGTGTGGTTCTGTCGTGTAATTGGACATTATCTAGTAGTGGGTGTGGTTAACGTGTGGTTCTGTCGTGTAATTGGACATTACCTAGTAGTGGGTGTGGTTAACGTGTGGTTCTGTCGTGTAATTGGACATTACCTAGTAGTGGGTGTGGTTAACGTGTGGTTCTGTCGTGTAATTGGACATTACCTAGTAGTGGGTGTGGTTAACGTGTGGTTCTGTCGTGTAATTGGACATTACCTAGTAGTGGGTGTGGTTAACGTGTGGTTCTGTCGTGTAATTGGACATTACCTAGTAGTGGGTGTGGTTAACGTGTGGTTCTGTCGTGTAATTGGACATTATCTAGTAGTGGGTGTGGTTAACATGTGGTTCTGTCGTGTAATTGGACATTATCTAGTAGTGGGTGTGGTTAACGTGTGGTTCTGTCATGTAATTGGACATTACCTAGTAGTGGGTGTGGTTAACGTGTGGTTCTGTCATGTAATTGGACATTACCTAGTAGTGGGTGTGGTTAACGTGTGGTTCTGTCGTGTAATTGGACATTACCTAGTAGTGGGTGTGGTTACCTTGTCATTCAATTGTAATTGATCTGATGTGAGGTCAAAGGTCAGGGATGTCGTATGTGTACAGATGGTAAAGCCCTCTGAGGGGAGTTTGTGATTTGTGATATTGGGCTATACAAAATAAACTGAATTGAATTAATTGGACAGGATCTGGTAGTGGGTGTGGTTACCTCATAGTTCTGGATTGTAATTGGACAGGATCTAGTAGTGGGTGTGGTTACCTCGTAGTTCTGGCTTGTAATTGGACAGGATCTAGTAGTGGGTGTGGTTACCTCGTAGTTCTGGCTTGTAATTTTACAGGATCTAGTAGTGGGTGTGGTTACCTCGTAGTTCTGGCTTGTAATTGGACAGGATCTGGTAGTGGGTGTGGTTACCTCGTAGTTCTGGCTTGTAATTGGACAGGATCTGGTAGTGGGTGTGGTTACCTCGTAGTTCTGGCTTGTAATTTTACAGGATCTAGTATTGGGTGTGGTTACCTCGTAGTTCTGGCTTGTAATTGGACAGGATCTGGTAGTGGGTGTGGTTACCTCGTAGTTCTGGCTTGTAATTGGACAGGATCTAGTAGTGGGTGTGGTTACCTCGTAGTTCTGGCTTGTAATTGGACAGGATCTAGTAGTGGGTGTGGTTACCTCGTAGTTCTGGCTTGTAATTGGACAGGATCTAGTAGTGGGTGTGGCTACCTCGTAGTTCTGGCTTGTAATTGGACAGGATCTAGTAGTGGGTGTGGTTACCTCGTAGTTCTGGCTTGTAATTGGACAGGATCTGGTAGTGGGTGTGGTTACCTCGTAGTTCTGGCTTGTAATTGGACAGGATCTAGTAGTGGGTGTGGTTACCTCGTAGTTCTGGCTTGTAATTGGACAGGATCTGGTAGTGGGTGTGGTTACCTCGTAGTTCTGGCTTGTAATTTTACAGGATCTAGTATTGGGTGTGGTTACCTCGTAGTTCTGGCTTGTAATTGGACAGGATCTGGTAGTGGGTGTGGTTACCTCGTAGTTCTGGCTTGTAATTGGACAGGATCTAGTAGTGGGTGTGGTTACCTCGTAGTTCTGGCTTGTAATTGGACAGGATCTAGTAGTGGGTGTGGTTACCTCGTAGTTCTGGCTTGTAATTGGACAGGATCTAGTAGTGGGTGTGGTTACCTCGTAGTTCTGGCTTGTAATTGGACAGGATCTAGTAGTGGGTGTGGTTACCTCGTAGTTCTGGCTTGTAATTGGACAGGATCTAGTAGTGGGTGTGGTTACCTCGTAGTTCTGGCTTGTAATTGGACAGGATCTGGTAGTGGGTGTGGTTACCTCGTAGTTCTGGCTTGTAATTGGACAGGATCTGGTAGTGGGTGTGGTTACCTCGTAGTTCTGGCTTGTAATTGGACAGGATCTAGTAGTGGGTGTGGTTACCTCGTAGTTCTGGCTTGTAATTGGACAGGATCTGGTAGTGGGTGTGCTTACCTCGTAGTTCTGGCTTGTAATTGGACAGGATCTAGTAGTGGGTGTGGTTACCTCGTAGTTCTGGCTTGTAATTGGACAGGATCTGGTAGTGGGTGTGCTTACCTCGTAGTTCTGGCTTGTAATTGGACAGGATCTGGTAATAGATGTGGTAGCTTCTCTCTTCTGGCTGCTGGAAAACGACTCTGGACTTTTCTAGAAGATCTGATGAAACCCACACATGAATACTCACTCCTCTGTACTGTAGTAGTGTAATGTATACAAATGGAAGATTGTAATAGCGAACAACGTTCTTGCGTTTTGTAATTTTTAAATACAAAGAATACAATGTTGAACACATCTCTTGATTTCATTGTAAAAGGAAAAGCTCACAGATGTTGATGTCAGCTGACGCCAGCCTTCCTGTCCGCCCGAAATGAATCCTGATGAACTTCCCCTGAGGAACACAACACAACCCTTTGTTACACAACACGTCGTCCTCACCGTGGCCGTCGTGAGCAAGATGTTGAACTCACGAAGCGAGAGGAGTTGTCGTTGCGGATAGTTTTGGCGTTGCCGAACGCCTCCATCGCCGGATTAGCTTCAATGATCTGGTCCTCTAAAGATCCCTGAACACACAGAAAGAGACGGAGGTTAGAGATGCTGCATTCGACCTGTCAATCACCTCTTAGCCCCGCCCTAAAGCATCCCCTGTATTATGGTCTGTTTGACTCTAAATGTCCATAATTTACTAAATGAACATCATTCTGTATTGAAGAAGACTTGAAACTAGAGATTGAGACCAAAAACTAATGTTTACAATGTTTACTGAGGGAATAAATCAAGAGAAGTAGAGTCATTTATATAGACTTCTATACAACCAGAGGAGTCACCCCCTGGTGGTCAGGAGAGAGAATGCAGCTTTAACACATGAAGCATAGACTTCTATACAACCAGAGGAGTCGCCCCCTGGTGATCAGGAGAGAATGCAGCTTTAACACATGAAGCGTAGACTTCTATACAACCAGAGGAGTCGCCCCCTGGTGGTCAGGAGAGAGAATGCAGCTTTAACACATGAAGCATAGACTTCTATACAACCAGAGGAGTCTCCCCCTGGTGGTCAGGAGAGAGAATGCAGCTTTAACACATGAAGCGTAGACTTCTATACAACCAGAGGAGTCGCCCCCTGGTGGTCAGGAGAGAGAATGCAGCTTTAACACATGAAGCATAGACTTCTATACAACCAGAGGAGTCGCCCCCTGGTGGTCAGGAGAGAGAATACAGCTTTAACACATGAAGCATAGACTTCTATACAACAAGAGGATTCATGCTCATTTATGAACTACAGCAACAAGATGCTAATAAAGATATGATGTTGAGAGCACTCACTCCTTGCTTCACTTTCTCCCCCAGAGCCGCGATGATGGCAAAGTACTGAATGACCCTCTTGGTGTTCACCGTTTTCCCGGCTCCCGACTCCCCGCTGACGACACAAGTTACAATAAGTTCAACCGACAACGATCACACATCAAGTAAGAAGTTATTTATCGTGTAATTCTGACATTTCTACGTTACGTTTATCGTCAGAAATGCAGATTTTAAAGGCTGTAATGTTGTGACTCACGTGATCAAAATGGACTGGTTCTCCTGGTCTGAGGGGGAGGAGCCAAGTGAACCATCAGGAGGGATTTAAAGGACATTTAGGGAATGACATCCGTTTTTATTTACATATGTTTAAAAATGTATTTTTTAATCACAATCACGTCTTTGATCTTCAGAAATACAGTGCAGCATTCTTATATATACAGTATTATAAAGGATGTTTGTTCCATGGGTTCGTGTTTCATGGCTGATAACTCACTCTGCAGCATGTCCACGTAGGCGTTGTCGGCGATGGCGTAGATGTGAGGCGGCGTTTCCAGACGCCGACGCCCCTTATAGGCGGCGACCACCTGGGCGGAGTAGACCGGCAGCCACTTGTACGGGTTGACCGCCACGCAGAAGAGACCGGAGTAGGTCTGAAAGGTCAAAAGGTCAATGAGACACAGAGCCCATGTTCTCCATGTGGAGGAGCAGGAGAACCAGCGCTCACATAGACCATCCACGCGGCGTATCTCCTCCGCAGGTTGAAGAGCACCGAGGCTTCGTTCAGGTGCGTCAGCATGGCGACGTCCTCCATCATGTCAAACCTGGACGGGTTCATCGGCTGCAGCTCGCTTTCTTTCACCGCCAGAAACTGAACCACAGGAACACGGAACAGGTTCCAGGGGTTTAGAATCTCAACAGGTACAGAGGAACCCAGAGGGAACCTCCAGAGAACCTCAAGGGAACCTCCAGGGAACCTCAAGGGAACCTCCAGAGAACCTCAAGGGAACCTCCAGGGAACCTCAAGGGAACCTCCAGAGAACCTCAAGGGAACCTCCAGGGAACCTCAAGGGAACCTCCAGAGAACCTCAAGGGAACCTCCAGGGAACCTCAAGGGAACCTCCAGGGAACCTCCAGAGAACCTCAAGGGAACCTCAAGGGAACCTCCAGGGAACCTCCAGAGAACCTCAAGGGAACCTCCAGGGAACCTCAAGGGAACCTCCAGGGAACCTCCAGGGAACCTCAAGGGAACCTCCAGAGAACCTCAAGGGAACCTCCAGGGAACCTCCAGAGAACCTCAAGGGAACCTCAAGGGAACCTCCAGGGAACCTCCAGGGAACCTCAAGGGAACCTCCAGGGAACCTCCAGAGAACCTCAAGGGAACCTCCAGGGAACCTCAAGGGAACCTCCAGGGAACCTCAAGGGAACCTCCAGGGAACCTCCAGGGAACCTCAAGGGAACCTCCAGGGAACCTCAAGGGAACCTCCAGGGAACCTCCAGGGAACCTCAAGGGAACCTCCAGGGAACCATGTCGCTAGTAGAAACATTTCAAAGTTCATCTGCGGTTCATTAAATGTATATTTGACCAGAGCCTGAAACATGAGGGACCTTTTCCATTGAATGTAAAATATAAATACAAATATAATATTAATATATATATATATATATATATATATATATGTATATATATATAAATACATAATTATATATTTAAATATAAATACATATATTTAAAATATGTATATATGTATATAATATATATATATATATATAT
>NC_046972.1:25547978-25552978 GCF_009769545.1 Cyclopterus lumpus | reverse complement strand
TTTAATACAGTTTGTTAGTTTATTACAGTTTGTTACAGTTTATTACAGTTTGTTACAGTGTGTAACAGTTCATTACAGTTTGTTAGTTTATTACAGTTTGTTGCAATTTGTTACAGTTTGTTGAAATTTGTTACAGCTTATTACAGTTTATTACAGTTTGTTGCAATTTGTTACAGTTTGTTTAAATTTGTTACAGCTTATTACAGTTTATTACAGTTTGTTACAGTTTATTACAGTTTATTACAGTTTGTTAGTTTATTACAGTTTGTTACAGTTTGTTACAGTTTGTTACAGTTTATTACAGGTTATTACAGTTTGTTGCAATTTGTTACAGGTTATTACAGTTTATTACAGTTTGTTAGTTTATTACAGTTTGTTACAGTTTATTACAGTTTGTTGCAATTTGTTACAGGTTATTACAGTTTATTACAGGTTATTACAGTTTGTTGCAATTTATTACAGGTTAGTACAGTTTATTACAGTTTGTTACAGTTTATTACAGTTTATTACAGTTTGTTACAGTTTGTTACAGTTTGTTACAGTTTGTTACACAGTTTATTACAGGTTATTACAGTTTGTTGTAATTTATTACAGGTTAGTACAGTTTATTACAGTTTGTTACAGTTTGATACAGTTTGTTACAGTTTATTACAGTTTGTTACAGTTTATTACAGTTTATTACAGTTTGTTACAGTTTGTTACAGTTTGTTACACAGTTTATTACAGGTTATTACAGTTTGTTGCAATTTATTACAGGTTAGTACAGTTTATTACAGTTTGTTACAGTTTGATACAGTTTGTTACAGTTTATTACAGTTTGTTACAGTTTATTACAGTGTGTTAGTTTATTACAGTTTGTTAGTTTATTACAGTTTGTTACAGTTTATTAAAGTGTGTTACAGTTTGTTAGTTTATTACAGTTTGTTACAGTTTGTTAGTTTATTAGAGTTTATTACAGTTTGTTACAGTGTGTAACAGTTCATTACAGTTTGTTAGTTTATTACAGTTTGTTACAGTTTATTAAAGTGTGTTACAGTTTCTTAGTTTATTACAGTTTATTACAGTTTGTTACAGTTTGTTACAGTTTGTTACACAGTTTATTACAGGTTATTACAGTTTGTTGCAATTTATTACAGGTTAGTACAGTTTATTACAGTTTGTTACAGTTTGATACAGTTTGTTACAGTTTATTACAGTTTGTTACAGTTTATTACAGTGTGTTAGTTTATTACAGTTTGTTAGTTTATTACAGTTTGTTACAGTTTATTAAAGTGTGTTACAGTTTGTTAGTTTATTACAGTTTGTTACAGTTTGTTACAGTTTGTTACAGTTTGTTAGTTTATTAGAGTTTATTACAGTTTGTTACAGTGTGTAACAGTTCATTACAGTTTGTTAGTTTATTACAGTTTGTTACAGTTTATTAAAGTGTGTTACAGTTTGTTACAGTGTGTAACAGTTCATTACAGTTTGTTAGTTTATTACAGTTTGTTACAGTTTATTAAAGTGTGTTACAGTTTGTTAGTTTATTACAGTTTATTACAGTTTGTTACAGTTTGTTACAGTTTGTTAGTTTATTACAGTTTGTTACAGTTTATTACAGTTTGTTACAGTTTGTTAGTTTATTACAGTTTATTACAGTTTATTACAGTGTGTTACAGTTTGTTAGTTTATTACAGTTTATTACAGTTTGTTACAGTTTATTACAGTTTGTTACAGTGTGTAACAGTTCATTACAGTGTTTTAGTTTATTACAGTTTGTTAGTTTATTACAGTTTGTTACAGTTTATTAAAGTTTGTTACAGTTTGTTAGTTTATTACAGTTTATTACAGTTTATTACAGTTTGTTACAGTGTGTAACAGTTCATTACAGTTTGTTAGTTTATTACAGTTTGTTGCAATTTGTTACAGTTTGTTGAAATTTGTTACAGCTTATTACAGTTTATTACAGTTTGTTGCAATTTGTTACAGTTTGTTTAAATTTGTTACAGCTTATTACAGTTTATTACAGTTTGTTACAGTTTATTACAGTTTGTTAGTTTATTACAGTTTGTTACAGTTTGTTACAGTTTGTTACAGTTTATTACAGGTTATTACAGTTTGTTGCAATTTGTTACAGGTTATTACAGTTTATTACAGTTTGTTAGTTTATTACAGTTTGTTACAGTTTATTACAGTTTGTTGCAATTTGTTACAGGTTATTACAGTTTATTACAGGTTATTACAGTTTGTTGCAATTTATTACAGGTTAGTACAGTTTATTACAGTTTGTTACAGTTTATTACAGTTTATTACAGTTTGTTACAGTTTGTTACAGTTTGTTACAGTTTGTTACACAGTTTATTACAGGTTATTACAGTTTGTTGCAATTTATTACAGGTTAGTACAGTTTATTACAGTTTGTTACAGTTTGATACAGTTTGTTAGAGTTTATTACAGTTTGTTACAGTTTATTACAGTTTATTACAGTTTGTTACAGTTTGTTACAGTTTGTTACACAGTTTATTACAGGTTATTACAGTTTGTTGCAATTTATTACAGGTTAGTACAGTTTATTACAGTTTGTTACAGTTTGATACAGTTTGTTACAGTTTATTACAGTTTGTTACAGTTTATTACAGTGTGTTAGTTTATTACAGTTTGTTAGTTTATTACAGTTTGTTACAGTTTATTAAAGTGTGTTACAGTTTGTTAGTTTATTACAGTTTGTTACAGTTTGTTAGTTTATTAGAGTTTATTACAGTTTGTTACAGTGTGTAACAGTTCATTACAGTTTGTTAGTTTATTACAGTTTGTTACAGTTTATTAAAGTGTGTTACAGTTTGTTACAGTGTGTAACAGTTCATTACAGTTTGTTAGTTTATTACAGTTTGTTACAGTTTATTAAAGTGTGTTACAGTTTGTTAGTTTATTACAGTTTATTACAGTTTGTTACAGTTTGTTACAGTTTGTTACAGTTTGTTACACAGTTTATTACAGGTTATTACAGTTTGTTGCAATTTATTACAGGTTAGTACAGTTTATTACAGTTTGTTACAGTTTGATACAGTTTGTTACAGTTTATTACAGTTTGTTACAGTTTATTACAGTGTGTTAGTTTATTACAGTTTGTTAGTTTATTACAGTTTGTTACAGTTTATTAAAGTGTGTTACAGTTTGTTAGTTTATTACAGTTTGTTACAGTTTGTTACAGTTTGTTAGTTTATTAGAGTCTATTACAGTTTGTTACAGTGTGTAACAGTTCATTACAGTTTGTTAGTTTATTACAGTTTGTTACAGTTTATTAAAGTGTGTTACAGTTTGTTACAGTGTGTAACAGTTCATTACAGTTTGTTAGTTTATTACAGTTTGTTACAGTTTATTAAAGTGTGTTACAGTTTGTTAGTTTATTACAGTTTGTTACAGTTTGTTACAGTTTGTTACAGTTTGTTAGTTTATTACAGTTTGTTACAGTTTATTACAGTTTGTTACAGTTTGTTACAGTTTGTTAGTTTATTACAGTTTATTACAGTTTGTTACAGTTTATTACAGTTTGTTACAGTGTGTAACAGTTCATTACAGTGTGTTAGTTTATTACAGTTTGTTAGTTTATTACAGTTTGTTACAGTTTATTAAAGTGTGTTACAGTTTGTTAGTTTATTACAGTTTATTACAGTTTATTACAGTTTATTACAGTTTGTTACAGTGTGTAACAGTTCATTACAGTTTGTTAGTTTATTACAGTTTGTTGCAATTTGTTACAGTTTGTTGAAATTTGTTACAGCTTATTACAGTTTATTACAGCTTATTACAGTTTGTTACAGTTTATTACAGTTTGTTAGTTTATTACAGTTTGTTACAGTTTGTTACAGTTTGTTACAGTTTGTTACAGTTTGTTACAGTTTATTACAGGTTATTACAGTTTGTTGCAATTTGTTACAGGTTATTACAGTTTATTACAGTTTGTTAGTTTATTACAGTTTGTTACAGTTTATTACAGTTTGTTGCAATTTGTTACAGGTTATTACAGTTTATTACAGGTTATTACAGTTTGTTGCAATTTATTACAGGTTAGTACAGTTTATTACAGTTTGTTACAGTTTATTACAGTTTATTACAGTTTGTTACAGTTTGTTACAGTTTGTTACAGTTTGTTACACAGTTTATTACAGGTTATTACAGTTTGTTGCAATTTATTACAGGTTAGTACAGTTTATTACAGTTTGTTACAGTTTGATACAGTTTGTTACAGTTTATTACAGTTTGTTACAGTTTATTACAGTTTATTACAGTTTGTTACAGTTTGTTACAGTTTGTTACACAGTTTATTACAGGTTATTACAGTTTGTTGCAATTTATTACAGGTTAGTACAGTTTATTACAGTTTGTTACAGTTTGATACAGTTTGTTACAGTTTATTACAGTTTGTTACAGTTTATTACAGTGTGTTAGTTTATTACAGTTTGTTAGTTTATTACAGTTTGTTACAGTTTATTAAAGTGTGTTACAGTTTGTTAGTTTATTACAGTTTGTTACAGTTTGTTACAGTTTGTTAGTTTATTAGAGTTTATTACAGTTTGTTACAGTGTGTAACAGTTCATTACAGTTTGTTAGTTTATTACAGTTTGTTACAGTTTATTAAAGTGTGTTACAGTTTGTTACAGTGTGTAACAGTTCATTACAGTTTATTAGTTTATTACAGTTTGTTACAGTTTATTAAAGTGTGTTACAGTTTGTTAGTTTATTACAGTTTATTACAGTTTGTTACAGTTTGTTACAGTTTGTTAGTTTATTACAGTTTGTTACAGTTTATTAAAGTTTGTTACAGTTTGTTACAGTTTGTTAGTTTATTACAGTTTGTTACAGTGTGTAACAGTTCATTACAGTTTGTTAGTTTATTACAGTTTGTTACAGTTTATTAAAGTGTGTTACAGTTTGTTAGTTTATTACAGTTTATTACAGTTTGTTAAAGTTTGTTAGTTTATTACAGTTTGTTACAGTTTATTACAGTTTGTAACAGTTTG
>NC_046972.1:25523035-25528035 GCF_009769545.1 Cyclopterus lumpus | reverse complement strand
AGATTATTTAATATTTCAGTCAGTTTGCAGGTAATAAAGGTCAAAACTAGTTTAATAAGTTTAATACAAGTTATTGAACTAATAGAGGAGAATGTAACTGATACCTAGCACTTCCTTTAGGTGGAGCTATTAGATTCAAACTTTGAAACGTAAACGTATTGTTTTGAGTTCCTCTTAACTCTCATTGTTTAAATAAAGTTGTTTCAGCCACATGAATGAAGCCGGAGCAGATTTGAAAGGCTCGGGGTCAAAGGTGAACGATGGTGAAATATGAAAAGCACCTGCGGCGATCTGCGCCAGCGGGTCGACCTCCATGATGAAGTCCTCCTTCAGGCACAGGAAGCCCACGATGGAGAACAGGTAGACGAGGATGAGGGCGAGCAGCGCCGTCAGCAGGATGGAGCGCCCGTTACGGGTCACGCTCTTGATCACGTTGAACAGAGTCTCCTCCCGGTAGATGAGGTCGAACAGCTGAGGGTGAGACGGGTGAGACGGGTCAGGGTGAGACGGGTAAGAATGAGACGGGTCAGGGTGAGAGGGGTCAGGGGGATACGGGAGAGGGTGAGACGGGAGAGAATGAGACGGGTCAGGGTGAGACGGGTCAGGTTGAGACGTGTGAGGGTGAGACGGGAGAGAATGAGACGGGTCAGGGTGAGACGGGTCAGGGTGAGAGGGGTCAGGGGGATACGGGAGAGGGTGAGACGGGAGAGAATGAGACGGGTCAGGGTGAGACGGGTCAGGTTGAGACGTGTGAGGGTGAGACGGGAGAGAATGAGACGGGTCAGGGTGAGACGGGTCAGGGTGAGACGGGTGAGGGTGAGACGGGAGAGAATGAGACGGGTCAGGGTGAGACGGGTAAGATGGGTCAGGGTGAGATGGGTAAGAATGAGACGGGTCAGGGTGAGACGGGTCAGGGTGAGACGGGTCAGGGTGAGACGGGTCAGGGTGAGACGGGTAAGAATGAGACGGGTCAGGGTGAGACGGGTCAGGGTGAGACGGGTCAGGGTGAGACGGGTAAGAATGAGACGGGTCAGGGTGAGACGGGTCAGGGTGAGACGGGTGAGGGTGAGACGGGAGAGAATGAGACGGGTCAGGGTGAGACGGGTAAGATGGGTCAGGGTGAGACGGGTAAGAATGAGACGGGTCAGGGTGATACGGGTAAGGGTGAGACGGGTCAGGGTGAGACGGGAGAGAATGAGATGGGTAAGATGGGTGAGAATGAGACGGGTAAGGTTGAGATGGGTAAGAGTGAGACGGGTAAGAGTGAGACGAGCGAGAATGAGACGGGTGAGGGTGAGAATGAGACGGGTAAGAGTGAGACGGGTGAGAATGAGACGGGTAAGAGTGAGACGGGTGAGAATGAGACGGGTCAGGGTGAGACGGGTAAGGATGAGAAGGGTAAGGGTGAGACGGGTGAGGGTGAGACGGGTAAGATGGGTGAGGGTGAGACGGGTGAGAATGGGATGGGTCAGGATGAGACGGGTGAGGGTGAGACGGGAGAGAATGAGACGGGTAAGATGGGTGAGAGTGAGACGGGTAAGAGTGAGACAAGCGAGAGTGAGACGGGTGAGAATGAGACGGGTAAGATGGGTGAGGGTGAGACGGGAGAGAATGAGACGGGTAAGATGGGTGAGAGTGAGACGGGTAAGAGTGAGACAAGCGAGAGTGAGACGGGTGAGAATGAGACGGGTCAGGGTGAGACGGGTAAGGGTGAGACGGGTGAGGGTGAGACGTGAGAGAATGAGACGGGTTAGGATGAGACGGGTAAGAATGTCTATTTGACAACTGAAAGTATTTTATATGCACTCTTCGAATTAATATATTATTATTTAGAAGTTTTTATGGAATGATTTTATTTGTCTTTTTGTAATTGTATGTAGCTGTAAAGCACTTTGAATTGCCTTGTGTATGAATTGTGCTCTATGAATAAACTTGCCTTGCCTAAGAGTGAGACGGATAAGAGTGAGACGGGTAAGAGTGAGATGGGTGAGTGAGGAGGGTGAGATGGGTCATGGTGAGATGGCTAAGGGTGAGACGGGGAGAGTGAGACGGGTGAGGGTGAGACGGGTAAGAGTAAGACGGGTTAGAGTGAGACGGGTGAGGGTGAGACGGGTAAGAGTAAGACGGGTGAGAGTGAGACGGGTGAGGGTGAGACGGGTCAGGGTGAGTTGGGTAAGGGTGAGACGGGGAGAGTGAGACGGGTGAGGGTGAGACGGGTTAGGGTGAGTTGGGTAAGGGTGAGACGGGGAGAGTGAGACGGGTGAGGGTAAGACGGGGAGAGTGAGACGGGTGAGGGTGAGACGGGGAGAGTGAGACGGCGGGAGCGTTTACCAGGATGCTGTAGAAGAGCTCGTGGACGAACAGCCCCAGCGTGGAGGTCAGGACGTACGCCAGGTGGTACAGGAACTCCACGTCCATCACCATCGCCCTGTAGCCCATGATGAAGGTCCCATTGTTGCCCACGAAGCTCACCACAAACACCACCTTGTTGAGCAGCTGGAGGCAGATCAATACCACAACGATAGCAGATCAATACCACAACGATAGCAGATCAATACCACAACGATAGCAGATCAATACCACAACGATAGCAGATCAATACCACAACGATAGCAGATCAATACCACAACGATAGCAGATCAATACCACAACGATAGCAGATCAATACCACATATAGGTGGTATATAGAGGTACATGTAGTACTTTATACTGTACTACACCTCAGAGGTACATGTTGTACTTTATACTGTACTACATCTCAGAGGTACATGTAGTACTTTATACTGTACTACATCTCAGAGGTACATGTAGTACTTTATACTGTACTACATCTCAGAGGTACACGTTGTACTTTATACTGTTCTACATCTCAGAGGTACATGTAGTACTTTATACTGTACTACACCTCAGAGGTACATGTTGTACTTTATACTGTTCTACACCTCAGAGGTACATGTAGTACTTTATACTGTACTACATCTCAGAGGTACATGTTGTACTTTATACTGTACTACATCTCAGAGGTACATGTACTTTATACTGTACTACACCTCAGAGGTACATGTAGTACTTTATACTGTACTACACCTCAGAGGTACATGTAGTACTTTATACTGTTCTACACCTCAGAGGTACATGTACTTTATACTGTACTACACCTCAGAGGTACATGTAGTACTTTATACTGTACTACACCTCAGAGGTACATGTTGTACTTTATACTGTACTACATCTCAGAGGTACATGTAGTACTTTATACTGTACTACATCTCAGAGGTACATGTAGTACTTTATACTGTTCTACACCTCAGAGGTACATGTTGTACTTTATACTGTACTACATCTCAGAGGTACATGTAGTACTTTATACTGTACTACATCTCAGAGGTACATGTAGTACTTTATACTGTACTACATCTCAGAGGTACACGTTGTACTTTATACTGTTCTACATCTCAGAGGTACATGTAGTACTTTATACTGTACTACACCTCAGAGGTACATGTTGTACTTTATACTGTTCTACACCTCAGAGGTACATGTAGTACTTTATACTGTACTACATCTCAGAGGTACATGTTGTACTTTATACTGTTCTACACCTCAGAGGTACATGTAGTACTTTATACTGTACTACATCTCAGAGGTACATGTTGTACTTTATACTGTACTACATCTCAGAGGTACATGTACTTTATACTGTACTACACCTCAGAGGTACATGTAGTACTTTATACTGTACTACACCTCAGAGGTACATGTAGTACTTTATACTGTTCTACACCTCAGAGGTACATGTACTTTATACTGTACTACACCTCAGAGGTACATGTTGTACTTTATACTGTACTACATCTCAGAGGTACATGTACTTTATACTGTACTACACCTCAGAGGTACATGTAGTACTTTATACTGTACTACACCTCAGAGGTACATGTAGTACTTTATACTGTTCTACACCTCAGAGGTACATGTACTTTATACTGTACTACACCTCAGAGGTACATGTTGTACTTTATACTGTACTACATCTCAGAGGTACATGTACTTTATACTGTACTACACCTCAGAGGTACATGTACTTTATACTGTACTACACCTCAGAGGTACATGTTGTACTTTATACTGTACTACATCTCAGAGGTACATGTACTTTATACTGTACTATACCTCAGAGGTACATGTAGTACTTTATACTGTACTACATCTCAGAGGTACATGTACTTTATACTGTTCTACACCTCAGAGGTACATGTACTTTATACTGTTCTACACCTCAGAGGTACATGTACTTTATACTGTTCTACACCTCAGAGGTACATGTAGTACTTTATACTGTTCTACACCTCAGAGGTACATGTAGTACTTTATACTGTTCTACACCTCAGAGGTACATGTAGTACTTTATACTGTTCTACACCTCAGAGGTACATGTAGTACTTTATACTGTTCTACACCTCAGAGGTACATGTTGTACTTTATACTGTTCTACACCTCAGAGGTACATGTAGTACTTTATACTGTTCTACACCTCAGAGGTACATGTAGTACTTTATACTGTTCTACACCTCAGAGGTACATGTAGTACTTTATACTGTTCTACACCTCAGAGGTACATGTAGTACTTTATACTGTTCTACACCTCAGAGGTACATGTAGTACTTTATACTGTTCTACACCTCAGAGGTACATGTTGTACTTTATACTGTTCTACACCTCAGAGGTACATGTAGTACTTTATACTGTTCTACACCTCAGAGGTACATTCCTGGCCCCAGGTGGCTGCTGGGTAACGTAGTCCCACTCACGTTGAGCGAGCCCAGCAGGATGAGCGTGTTGCCGATCCCGAAGTGGTAGATGGAGCGCAGGATGAGAGCGATGGTGAGCGGCTGGAGGCCGTAACGCTGAGAGAAGAGGCCCAACACGGAGAGGCCCATCAGGACCCAGAAGAGCATGAGGAGCAGGGAGTCATCAATGGCTCCCACTGGGGGGGGGGG
>NC_046972.1:25493035-25515535 GCF_009769545.1 Cyclopterus lumpus | reverse complement strand
TTTAACTCCATCGTGACGTTAGAGAACTCGTCTCATCGTCTGATGACCTACATTAACTTCTTTGTTTCTTTTGATTATTGTTATTATTGTCATCATCTTTCCAGTAATCAGGAAGTGACCATATCTGGACTGAGGAGGAGTGACGTCTCTGGTGTCGACCTGTCAATCACCTTGTAGCCCCGCCCTAAAGCATCCCCTGCTTTATGGTCTGTTTGACTCTAAATGACCATAATTTACTAAATGAACATCACGCTGTATTGAAGAAGACTAGAAACTAGAGATTGAGACCAACAACTAATGTTTACAATGTTTACTGAGGGAATACATCAAGAGAAGTAGAGTCATTTATATAGACTTCTATACAACCAGAGGAGTCGCCCCCTGGTGGTCAGGAGAGAGAATGCAGCTTTAACACATGAAGCATAGACTTCTATACAACCAGAGGAGTCACCCCCTGGTGGTCAGGAGAGAGAATGCAGCTTTAACACATGAAGCATAGACTTCTATACAACCAGAGGAGTCGCCCCCTGGTGGTCAGTAGAGAGAATGCAGCTTTAACACATGAAGCATAGACTTCTATACAACCAGAGGAGTCACCCCCTGGTGGTCAGGAGAGAGAATGCAGCTTTAACACATGAAGCATAGACTTCTATACAACCAGAGGAGTCGCCCCCTGGTGGTCAGGAGAGAGAATGCAGCTTTAACACATGAAGCATAGACTTCTATACAACCAGAGGAGTCACCCCCTGGTGGTCAGGAGAGAGAATGCAGCTTTAACACATGAAGCATAGACTTCTATACAACCAGAGGAGTCGCCCCCGGTGGTCAGTAGAGAGAATGCAGCTTTAACACATGAAGCATAGACTTCTATACAACCAGAGGAGTCGCCCCCTGGTGGTCAGGAGAGAGAATGCAGCTTTAACACATGAAGCCTAGACTTCTATACAACCAGAGGAGTCCCCCCCTGGTGGTCAGTAGAGAGAATGCAGCTTTACCACATGAAGCATAGACTTCTATACAACCAGAGGAGTCGCCCCCTGGTGGTCAGGAGAGAGAATGCAGCTTTAACACATGAAGCCTAGACTTCTATACAACCAGAGGAGTCCCCCCCTGGTGGTCAGTAGAGAGAATGCAGCTTTAACACATGAAGCATAGACTTCTATACAACCAGAGGAGTCCCCCCCTGGTGGTCAGGAGAGAGAATGCAGCTTTAACACATGAAGCATAGACTTCTATACAACCAGAGGAGTCGCCCCCTGGTGGTCAGGAGAGAGAATGCAGCTTTAACACGTGAAGCATAGACTTCTATACAACCAGAGGAGTCGCACCCTGGTGGTCAGGAGAGAGAATGCAGCTTTAACACGTGAAGCATAGACTTCTATACAACCAGAGGAGTCGCCCCCTGGTGGTCAGGAGAGAGAATGCAGCTTTAACACGTGAAGCATAGACTTCTATTCAACCAGAGGAGTCACCCCCTGGTGGTCAGGAGAGAGAATGCAGCTTTAACACGTGAAGCATAGACTTCTATACAACCAGAGGAGTCGCCCCCTGCAGCTTTAATAACACGTGAAGCATAGACTTCTATACAACCAGAGGAGTCGCCCCCTGGTGGTCAGTAGAGAGAATGCAGCTTTAACACATGAAGCATAGACTTCTATACAACCAGAGGAGTCGCCCCCTGGTGGTCAGGAGAGAGAATGCAGCTTTAACACATGAAGCATAGACTTCTATACAACCAGAGGAGTCCCCCCCTGGTGGTCAGTAGAGAGAATGCAGCTTTAACACATGAAGCATAGACTTCTATACAACCATGTGAACACGTGGACCAACGTACCTTCAGCTGGAGCACCATCTCCATCCGATATCGACACAGAGGACTGATGTCATTCAGGATCAGCGCCGTGATGATGTCGATGCCGTTTGATTCGTGGGTCACGATGCACGTCTGTAACACACACACACACACACACACACACACACACTGAGCGTCCATGTTCATGGGGAGTGCCGCTGCCTCTATACCTCCCTGTGATGTCTACCTGGTTCTCCTGGCAGGGACCCTGGCAGTACTCGGTGAGGGTCTCCAGGGTCTGAGTGATCAGGTGGACGTTGGACTCGTTGATGTAGAGACCCAGCAGGCCCAGGCCTCCGGTGGTGCTTCCACACATGATGTCCAGGAACTGAAGAGTCTCACACACCAAGTTGTAGTTGGTCTTATTGTTCTGGCAACGCAGGAAGTTCTGGAAGCACAAAGTGAAAAAGACTCTCTGTTCTGCTCCGACTTTATCTGCAAAGCCTTCATTTGTGTTTCGTTTTGAGTCGAGAGTATCGGCAATCCAAGTGCATTATGGGAGTTTACGTGGAGGATCTATTTTTTGTATCCGGTCTGTATTCACCTGCAGGTCGTGGTTGTGGTTCTCACAGAGCAGCTGGAGGAACCTCAGGATCGGCTTCATGATGGTCACAGCTGGTCCCATCTCCATCTCCACCTCCTTCTGCTCCGCCACCGGCTGGACCGGCACGGCGGGGGCGATGGTCTGGCCCTGGACCATCAACGGGAGACTTCCTGCTGAGGTCCAAATACACCAAAACAAGCCGAGCTGAGAGCGAGGCTCGAAACTAAAACCCAACTTCATTTTAAAAGTACTGTAATTTAAATTGATAATGAATAAAAATAATAATATTTATAATTATTGTATACAATTATTAGGTTTTATTCAAGAATAAACACCATTAGAAAAGATTAATAACAAAAGAAGTCCTAATATTTCCTAAAACAAAAGTTAACATATTTTAACAAAACTTGCAACTTTCTTTCTACTAAATAAGGTAAATTCTTTAAATATGACAATTATTTTTTATTATTATTTCTTTAAACAGTAGCCCTAATACGGCCTCGCAAACTTGCTAACATTTTATAGCCGATGATGAATAAAAGAACCCGTTAAAGAGAGAATAAACAACCCGATAAAGAGAGAATAAACAACCCGATAAAGAATAAAACAACCTGTTAAAGAGAGAATAAACAACCCGATAAAGAGAGAATAAACAACCCGATAAAGAGAGAATAAACAACCCGATAAAGAGAGAATAAACAACCCGATAAAGAGAGAATAAACAACCCGATAAAGAATAAAACAACCTGTTAAAGAGAGAATAAACAACCCGATAAAGAGAGAATAAACAACCCGATAAAGAGAGAATAAACAACCCGATAAAGAGAGAATAAACAACCCGATAAAGAGAGAACAAAAGGAGATCATAAACCGGGCTCACCGGTCTCCAGATCCTTCTCGTTGGCCTTGTGCGTCATCTCTCCGACGTTAACCGACACGGTGGCTTTGATGTCCGTCTGAGCTTCCTTCATGCGGTCGTGAAGAACCTTGAAGAACTTCTCCGACTTGTTGTCGCCCATCATCAGCTTGTAGAAGGAGTTCTGCAGGAGAACGTTGACACAGCGGGTTAAGGGACGGCTTCTCTCAGGTGACCCACCTGTATCTCTGTGTTCCTGCCCCTCAGGACACAGATCTCTGAGGTCGTGACCCACCTGTATCTCTGTGTTCCTGCCCCCCAGGACACAGATCTCTGAGGTCGTGACCCACCTGTATCTCTGTGTTCCTGCCCCTCAGGACACAGATCTCTGAGGTCGTGACCCACCTGTATCTCTGTGTTCCTGCCCCCCAGGACACAGATCTCTGAGGTCGTGACCCACCTGTATCTCTGTGTTCCTGCCCCCCAGGACACAGATCTCTGAGGTCGTGACCCACCTGTATCTCTGTGTTCCTGCCCCCCAGGACACAGATCTCTGAGGTCGTGACCCACCTGTATCTCTGTGTTCCTGCCCCCCAGGACACAGATCTCTGAGGTCGTGACCCACCTGTATCTCTGTGTTCCTGCCCCTCAGGACACAGATCTCTGAGGTCGTGACCCACCTGTATCTCGGTGTTCCTGCCCCCCAGGACACAGATCTCTGAGGTCGTGACCCACCTGTATCTCGGTGTTCCCTCCCTCCAGCAGGCAGATGGCCAGCTGGATGCTCTCCTGGAAGATCTTGTCGTTCTTGGAGCTCATCACCAGATCGGTGAACAGCTTGGTTCCTCCTTCTCTGTCCAGGCGACACTGAACTGCAGCCACCGCCGCCCAGTCACGCTCCTGCTCCACACCTGGCCACACATAATACATTTAATATATTTAAGTATATATAACATACATTTGTATATGTAATATATCTGTATACATCATAACAAATTTAAACAATTTAAATGTTAAAGATCTAGAAACTTTACAATTTTACAATTTGAAGATTTCAACATTTTAAAATCTAAAAACTTACAAATTAAAAAATCTAAAAAAGTGACTTGACAAAATCTTGAATGATTACAATTTAAAAATTTAGAAATCTGAAAATCTTAAAATTAAAAAATTTGACAATACATTTTTGTTTACAAATCTACACATTTATAAATTTACAAATTTGGAAATGTACACATTTACAAATAAAAATCACATTAAAAAACATGAATAAACAAATCTGATGTAATAGTAATTGCTCTCTGATGAGTAAAAAACCATTAAAGTGCCGTACCGGAGGCACCGAGCTCCGCCAGGTCGTTCTTGGGGCTGTTCTTCTTGTTGGGGAACAGGTAGTTCTGCAGGAGAACTTTCCGCAGGGAGATTCCCTGAAACAACAGGACAGCGGGTCACTTCCCATCTCCATCAAACCACCGTCTCAAGCTCCTGTGTGATGTCACGAATTATTACACCAAAAATACGGGCCTATTAAATTGTCTGGTTCCATATGCATCCTACGCCTGGGGGAGTTAGAGAGGTAAACACAGTCTTCAGGTACCAGATGATGTACCTCTAAAGAAACCTTTCTTTAGAGGTACATCATTTTAAATAATCCACCTGTCACTCATTGTTTGTCAGCGAGCAGCTGTGAAATCTAACGGCAGCCATTTTGGTTAATTACGGTCATGTTGGTCGTTTTGGAGGAGGAGCCTCTGGAGGGAGGAGGAGCCTCTGGAGGGAGGAGCTTGTAGAGGCTTGGAGTTTCTCAATGTTCCAGAATTACAAGTTATAAAATGCAGCTTTTTCTTTTTAAAGAAGGTGTTGACTAAAATGATTACATATAGAAAAATATTTACGAACGCATTAAAATGTGATTAAAAAAGGTAAAAGACCATTTTCCTGGCCTCAGAGGAGGGGGTCCGGACCAGGAGCGGTCAATGGGGGGTTAGGAATCAGAATAATTAGTTAACTGACCTTCTCGTCAAAGTCCAGAGTCCGGATCAGCATCTCCTGCAGAGTTCTCAGGACTTTGATACATAACTTCTCCTCCGCACTCATCAGTGCGTTGGTGTGCTGGATCAGCCTGCACACACAAACATAACCTCCCATCATCGCTCAGGCCGCGGTGGATGTCTCTGAGGACCTGGTCCTGGACCTACTTGGAGATGAAGCCTCCGGACTCGCAGCGCTGCCGGGCGTCCGTTCCCTCCAGAAACAGCAGCTCCGGCTGGTGGAGGACGTCCACCAACACGGAGAGCTCAGCGTTCACCAGTGGCTTCAGACGCTCCTCCAGAGTGTTGATGATGTCCTGAGACACACACACACACACACACACACACACACACACACACACACACACACACAACTTTGATTTGTGTAATATATAAATATTACTGCCATGGTAAATATTAAATGTTATATTAAAACTAAAATCTATCAGCAAGTCATTTATTTAAATACATTTACTCAACTTTAAGGTTGTTTCTATGATTAAATATTTGATCAGATTTCTTTAGAATTTGTAATAATTTCTGTTGAATTTTCTCAGTTTTCCAAGTTTGTGGAATATTTGTGTCTATATATATAAATATATATATATATATGTGTTATTTATTTTTTCTTCTGTATGTTGATGTTATTTGTCTTTAAAAGTATTGTTTTAACCTCAATGAGGATTTCCTGGTTGAACACAAATAAACATTGAAATGGTGCATATTTGCATATTTATTGTATTTTATACTCATTCCATACTATTCAGGCTTGGATACCTCCGGCCCGTAACTTCCATCAGTGGAAATGCTTCTGCATACTTATTCCGTGAGGTGTGTGTGTACCTGCAGCTTCTCGATGATGTTCTTGTAGTCCCAGGGGTTGCTGGCGGCGACGGGCCTGGAGGAACGCAACGAGGACTTGTAGTTGGGGTTGGAGCGCGATAGCGAGTTGAGAGCAGAGCTGGACAGCATGATGCTGATCTGAGCCTCCAGGTCCAGAGGGATGGCGATGGAGCGGCTCTTGGCTGGAGAGGGAGACGAGAACAGAACTATCACAGATAGAACAGGGAGACCCCTAGTGGCTGAGCAGAGCTACTGCAGGAGAACGTGGACACTTTGGTTGATCAGAACATTTTTCATATTAAATGTTTTTAAAAACACATGAACATGAATCCAACATAGTGTTGCAAATGGATAAATGGAGGCAGAAGATGTTACATTTCAGTAAATAAATAAATATATTTAAAAATAAAAAAGTCTGTCTGAATAGCTTGGATCATGATTATCATGCAGTTGACAGTGTTGATGTTGGTGTGTTTATAGACATTGTTGATATCGTTGTTGATGTGTTTATAAACAGATATTGTTGATATTGTTATGTGTGTGTGTGTTTATAAACATTGTTGGTATTGTTGTTGGGGTCTTTATAAACAGTGTTGGTATTGTTGTTGGTGTCTTTATAAACATTGTTGGTATTGTTGTTGGTGTGTTTATAAACAGGCAGTAGCACGGCCGCCCTGCTCACTTCACCTCATACATGCACATGAAAACATGAATATATGAACATGAGTATTATTTGAATAGCTTAGTATTGAATGCACAATAACAGGGTTTATACATGTTACTGGGCACAGTTTAATATAAAACACTGTGTTATACTATATATCTCTCTATATATAGAGAGATATATATAGTAGGGGGTCCCTGCTCCATCTCCCTATCAGTTTGGGGGTCCTTGGCCTGAGCAACATTGAAGACCCCTAAGTTAATCTATGTTGGAGGAAGAAGTATTCAGATCTTCAAGTAAAAGCGGAAACACTTAAACACTGAAGCTAATGGTTCCTCTGCACGTTACCGGTCATAGCGAGGGTCTTGATGCAGTTCTCCACCTGTCCTCGATGCTGCAGCTGCAGCCAGGGACAGTCCAGCAGCCGCACCGACGACTGCAGCAGCTGAGTCATGATGGTGTGATGAGTCTGAGGAACACAAGCGTGGGAATCTGAAGCAACCGATTCTGGGTTTGACCACAGCCGATAGAGAGGGACATAGTTCTATGAGGTTGAATTCAACTTTATTAAACACGACTTATTAAAGATTGTTCATGAAGTAGAATCAGGTCTCAATGAATTAATGACAGCAAATTATGCAGCATTAGTGGAAAGTACCGATGTCCTTGGTTTGTATTTTGCTACATTCATATACACACGTATGAATGCTGGAAATAAAGCAGACATTTTGTGTTTGAAGAACCTGAAGCCTGAACCTCTGCTGTGGCGTTGTGTCACCACTGGGCGGCGCAGCGCTCACCTGCAGAGAGGTGCTGTTTTCAGAGAACGGGGAGCTGAAGAAGGCGATGATGGTGTCGAAGACCACGTTGATGATGTATTTCTCCAGGATTGGATCAGAGAGACGTTTGTCACGCTTGTTACAAACCTGCCAAGGAAACACAAGAAATCATAGAAAGGCATCAACAGCTGCACATATTCATATTCCAGCTCTTCTCCAGTGGAGAACGCGTGATGAAGTGCCCTCTGAGAGGCCCTTCCAGTGGACTACGTTCTACAAGCTGCTGTCCCTCACTAAGCCTGAGCCCACCACAGGACAGCAGAGACCCCGATGAAGTAAGACGTGAAATGTAACACAACCCCGGTATCTACTAAGTCCTGAGGACTCGACACATAACCCGATATCTACTGAGTCCTGAGGACTCGACACATAACCCGGTATCTACTGAGTCCTGAGGACTCGACACATAACCCTGGTATCTACTGAGTCCTGTGGACTCGACACATAACCCCGGTATCTACTGAGTCCTAAGGACTCGACACATAACCCCGGTATCTACTGAGTCCTGTGGACTCGACACATAACCCGGTATCTACTGAGTCCTGTGGACTCGACACATAACCCCGGTATCTACTGAGTCCTGTGGACTCGACACATAACCCCGGTATCTACTGAGTCCTGTGGACTCGACACATAACCCGGTATCTACTGAGTCCTGTGGACTCGACACATAACCCCGGTATCTACTGAGTCCTAAGGACTCGACACATAACCCCGGTATCTACTGAGTCCTAAGGACTCGACACATAACCCCGGTATCTACTGAGTCCTAAGGACTCGACACATAACCCCGGTATCTACTGAGTCCTGAGGACTCGACACATAACCCCGGTATCTACTGAGTCCTGAGGACTCGACACATAACCCCGGTATCTACTGAGTCCTGAGGACTCGACACATAACCCCGGTATCTACTGAGTCCTAAGGACTCGACACATAACCCCGGTATCTACTGAGTCCTAAGGACTCGACACATAACCCCGGTATCTACTGAGTCCTGAGGACTCGACACATAACCCCGGTATCTACTGAGTCCTGTGGACTCGACACATAACCCCGGTATCTACTGAGTCCTGAGGACTCGACACATAACCCCGGTATCTACTGAGTCCTAAGGACTCGACACATAACCCCGGTATCTACTGAGTCCTAAGGACTCGACACATAACCCCGGTATCTACTGAGTCCTGAGGACTCGACACATAACCCCGGTATCTACTGAGTCCTGAGGACTCGACACATAACCCCGGTATCTACTGAGTCCTGTGGACTCGACACATAACCCCGGTATCTACTGAGTCCTAAGGACTCGACACATAACCCAGGTATCTACTGAGTCCTAAGGACTCGACACATAACCCCGGTATCTACTGAGTCCTAAGGACTCGACACATAACCCCGGTATCTACTGAGTCCTAAGGACTCGACACATAACCCCGGTATCTACTGAGTCCTGAGGACTCGACACATAACCCCGGTATCTACTGAGTCCTGTGGACTCGACACATAACCCCGGTATCTACTGAGTCCTGAGGACTTGACACATAACCCTGGTATCTACTGAGTCCTGAGGACTCAACACATAACCCCGGTATCTACTGAGTCCTAAGGACTCGACACATAACCCCGGTATCTACTGAGTCCTGAGGACTCGACACATAACCCCGGTATCTACTGAGTCCTGAGGACTCAACACATAACCCCGGTATGTACTGAGTCCTGAGGACTCGACACATAACCCCGGTATGTACTGAGTCCTGAGGACTCGACACATAACCCCGGTATCTACTGAGTCCTGTGGACTCGACACATAACCCCGGTATCTACTGAGTCCTGAGGACTCGACACATAACCCTGGTATCTACTGAGTCCTGAGGACTCGACACATAACCCCGGTATCTACTGAGTCCTGAGGACTCGACACATAACCCGGTATCTACTGAGTCCTGTGGACTCGACACATAACCCTGGTATCTACTGAGTCCTGAGGACTCAACACATAACCCCGGTATGTACTGAGTCCTGAGGACTCGACACATAACCCTGGTATCTACTGAGTCCTAAGGACTCGACACATAACCCCGGTATCTACTGAGTCCTGAGGACTCGACACATAACCCCGGTATCTACTGAGTCCTGTGGACTCGACACATAACCCCGGTATCTACTGAGTCCTAAGGACTTGACACATAACCCCGGTATCTACTGAGTCCTGTGGACTTGACACATAACCCCGGTATCTACTGAGTCCTGAGGACTCGACACATAACCCCGGTATCTACTGAGTCCTAAGGACTCGACACATAACCCCGGTATCTACTGAGTTCTAAGGACTCGACACATAACCCCGGTATCTACTTAGTCCTAAGGACTCGACGCATAACCCCGGTATCTACTGAGTCCTGAGGACTCGACACATAACCCCGGTATCTACTGAGTCCTAAGGACTCGACACATAACCCCGGTATCTACTGAGTCCTAAGGACTCGACACATAACCCCGGTATCTACTGAGTCCTAAGGACTCGACACATAACCCCGGTATCTACTGAGTCCTAAGGACTATAACCCCGGTATCTACTGAGTCCTGAGGACTCGACACATAACCCGGTATCTACTGAGTCCTGAGGACTCAACACATAACCCCGGTATGTACTGAGTCCTGAGGACTCGACATATAACCCCGGTATGTACTGAGTCCTGAGGACTCGACATATAACCCCGGTATGTACTGAGTCCTGAGGACTCGACATATAACCCCGGTATGTACTGAGTCCTGAGGACTCGACATATAACCCCGGTATGTACTGAGTCCTGAGGACTCGACATATAACCCCGGTATCTACTAAGTCCTGAGGACTCGACATATAACCCCGGTATGTACTGAGTCCTGAGGACTCGACATATAACCCCGGTATGTACTGAGTCCTGAGGACTCGACACATAACCCCGGTATCTACTGAGTCCTGAGGACTCAACACATAACCCCGGTATCTACTGAGTCCTGTGGACTCGACACATAACCCGGTATCTACTGAGTCCTGTGGACTCGACACATAACCCTGGTATCTACTGAGTCCTAAGGACTCGACACATAACCCCGGTATCTACTGAGTCCTGTGGACTCGACACATAACCCCGGTATCTACTGAGTCCTAAGGACTATAACCCCGGTATCTACTGAGTCCTGTGGACTCGACACATAACCCTGGTATCTACTGAGTCCTAAGGACTCGACACATAACCCCGGTATCTACTGAGTCCTGAGGACTATAACCCCAGTATCTACTGAGTCCTAAGGACTCGACACATAACCCCGGTATCTACTGAGTCCTGAGGACTAGACACATAACCCCGGTATCTACTGAGTCCTGAGGACTCGACACATAACCCCGGTATCTACTGAGTCCTGTGGACTCGACACATAACCCCGGTATCTACTGAGTCCTAAGGACTCGACACATAACCCCGGTATCTACTGAGTCCTGAGGACTATAACCCCGGTATCTACTGAGTCCTGAGGACTATAACCCCGGTATCTACTGAGTCCTGAGGACTCGACACATAACCCCGGTATCTACTGAGTCCTGTGGACTCGACACATAACCCCGGTATCTACTGAGTCCTAAGGACTCGACACATAACCCCGGTATCTACTGAGTCCTGAGGACTATAACCCCAGTATCTACTGAGTCCTAAGGACTCGACACATAACCCCGGTATCTACTGAGTCCTGAGGACTAGACACATAACCCCGGTATCTACTGAGTCCTGAGGACTCGACACATAACCCCGGTATCTACTGAGTCCTGAGGACTCGACACATAACCCGGTATCTACTGAGTCCTGAGGACTCGACACATAACCCCGGTATCTACTGAGTCCTGAGGACTCGACACATAACCCCAGTCCCCAGCACGTTACCCGGGCCATGTCCACGGTGAAGTCCTCAAACAGATTCCAGATGTGATTCGATGTGTAGATTTCCTTCATCTCCACCTCGGTGTCCACGTAGCAGTGATTAACAAAGTTCACGTAGGCCACCTTCACCTGGAGCCAGAGAGACAGGTAGAGAGAGAGACAGGTAGAGAGGGAGACAGGTAGAGAGGGCGAGAGGTAGAGAGAGAGACAGGTAGAGAGGGCGAGAGGTAGAGAGAGAGACAGGTAGAGAGAGTGACACGTAGAGAGAGAGACAAGTAGAGAGGGAGACATGTAGAGAGAGAGACAGGTAGAGAGATTTATGACATGTACTTGTGTACTAGTACCTCCGTGATGCAGTCCTCATGCAGTACAAAGTACTAGTATGTATGACATGTACTTGTGTACTAGTACCTCTGTGATGCAGTCCTCATGCAGTACAAAGTACTAGTATGTATGACATGTACTTGTGTACTAGTACCTCCGTGATGCAGTCCTCATGCAGTACTAGTATGTATGACATGTACTTGTGTACTAGTACCTCTGTGATGCAGTCCTCATGCAGTACAAAGTACTAGTATGTATGACATGTACTTGTGTACTAGTACCTCCGTGATGCAGTCCTCATGCAGTACTAGTATGTATGACATGTACTTGTGTACTAGTACCTCTGTGATGCAGTCCTCATGCAGTACAAAGTACTAGTATGTATGACATGTACTTGTGTACTAGTACCTCCGTGATGCAGTCCTAATGCAGTACTAGTATGTATGACATGTACTTGTGTACTTGTACCTCTGTGATGCAGTCCTCATGCAGTACTAGTATGTATGACATGTACTTGTGTACTAGTACCTCCGTGATGCAGTCCTAATGCAGTACTAGTATGTATGACATGTACTTGTGTACTTGTACCTCTGTGATGCAGTCCTCATGCAGTACAAAGTACTAGTATGTATGACATGTACTAGTACCTCTGTGATGCAGTCCTCATGCAGTACACAGTACTAGTATGTATGACATGTACTTGTGTACTTGTACCTCTGTGATGCAGTCCTCATACAGTACTAGTATGTATGACATGTACTTGTCTACTAGTACCTCTGTGATGCAGTCCTCATGCAGTACACAGTACTAGTATGTATGACATGTACTTGTGTACTAGTACCTCTGTGATGCAGTCCTCATGCAGTACAAAGTACTAGTATGTATGACATGTACTTGTGTACTAGTACCTCTGTGATGCAGTCCTCATGCAGTACAAAGTACTAGTATGTATGACATGTACTTGTGTACTTGTACCTCTGTGATGCAGTCCTCATGCAGTACAAAGTACTAGTATGTATGACATGTACTTGTGTACTTGTACCTCTGTGATGCAGTCCTCATGCAGTACACAGTACTAGTATGTATGACATGTACTTGTGTACTAGTACCTCTGTGATGCAGTCCTCATGCAGTACACAGTACTAGTATGTATGACATGTACTTGTGTACTAGTACCTCTGTGATGCAGTCCTCATGCAGTACAAAGTACTAGTATGTATGACATGTACTTGTGTACTAGTACCTCTGTGATGCAGTCCTCATGCAGTACACAGTACTAGTATGTATGACATGTACTTGTGTACTAGTACCTCTGTGATGCAGTCCTCATGCAGTACTAGTATGTATGACATGTACTTGTGTACTAGTACCTCTGTGATGCAGTCCTCATGCAGTACTAGTATGTATGACATGTACTTGTGTACTAGTACCTCTGTGATGCAGTCCTCATGCAGTACTAGTATGTATGACATGTACTTGTGTACTAGTACCTCTGTGATGCAGTCCTCATGCAGTACTAGTATGTATGACATGTACTTGTGTACTAGTACCTCTGTGATGCAGTCCTCATGCAGTACTAGTATGTATGACATGTACTTGTGTACTAGTACCTCTGTGATGCAGTCCTCATGCGTCACCACCCTCACGACGTCCTCTAGAGGCAGCAGAGATGTACACTTGATCTCCGTGTACACGTTTTTGCCCTCAGCGCAGGCTGCCAGGAGCTCCACCAGAGAGATGTGATACCTGCAGGAAGATGGACCACTTCCAAAGTTATGATCAATATGTGCATGTACATGTACTATACTACTGTAATGTAACATGTTTTGATACTTTCTACTTCTTCTCCACTACTTCTATTGTACTGTGTACTGTACTACATCTCAGAGGTACATATAGTACTTGTACTGTTCTACACCTCAGAGGTACATATAGTACTTGTTACTGTTCTACATCTCAGAGGTACATGTAGTACTTGTACTGTTCTACACCTCAGAGGTACATATAGTACTTGTACTGTTCTACATCTCAGAGGTACATATAGTACTTGTACTGTTCTACATCTCAGAGGTACATGTAGTACTTGTACTGTTCTACATCTCAGAGGTACATGTAGTACTTGTACTGTACTCCTTCCTGTTCAGGTAAATGTAACGTATAACAATCCTACTCCTTCATCTGAATGAACTCTTTAAAAACCTTTTGTTCTCTTCAGAGAGTCGAGGTTCTCCGAGGAACGTGACGCTGCTATGGAACGTGATGCAATAACGTAGATGAAACTAAAGGAGTCAACATGGAACATCCGATGCTCTGGTTCTCCTGCACGGTACCTGAGCGGGCTGCTCTCGCCCACCCCCTCCCTGCTCTCGGCCATCAGCTGCAGCATGACGTTGAAGGACGCCTTGTCGTTGTAGAAGACCACCACGTCCTCGCCGGCGTTGGTGAGCTGCAGAGAGACGACGGCGTTACACTGAAGCCGTCTACGTGATGAAGATGATAACGATGATGAAGATGACGCGTCCTCGTCCTCACCTCGGTCATGATCATGTCCTGGCACTTCTTCACGTACTTGCCCTCGGCCTTGATGATGGTGTGCAGGAAGTAGAGGTACTGCACGTGGCGGCCGTGCGTGGCCAGGCAGTGGATGAAGTGCTGCAGGACGCTCTCGGAGATCTCGCTGCACAGCTGGTAGTTGTTGCAGAAGATGTGCTGCACAGTCTCCGCCTCCAGCAGCTGCAGGCGCACATTTCATGAGTATGTCCTCAGTTATTCAGTTCTTTTCTTATTAAAATACACATGACACTTATGATATACACCTTAAGTACTGCTATCTTACCATATTCAGCTGTTATGGACGTGTTTATTGTTTTGATCATATCTTTATTTTTATTTTTAGTGTTTTATTCTATATGAATATATGTATATGTATGTTTTATTCTAGAGTCCTAAAAAGTAGGATGGGAGCAAGAGCCTTCAGTTATCAAGCTCCTCTTTTATGGAACCAGCTTCCACTTTCAGTCCTGGAGTCAGACACAGTCACCACATTCAAGAATAGACTTAAGACTTTCCTCTTTAATAGTGCTTATAGTTAGGGCTGAATCAGGTCTGCCCTGGTCCAGCCCCTTGATATGCTGCTATAGGCTTATAGGCTGCTGGGGGATGTTTTAGGATACACTGAGCACCTATCTCCTCTTCTATATAGTGCTCATAGTTAGGGCTGAATCAGGTTTGCCCTGGTCCAGCCCCTAGATATGCTGCTATAGGCTTATAGGCTGCTGGGGGATGTTTTAGGATACACTGAGCACCTATCTCCTCTTCTATATAGTGCTCATAGTTAGGGCTGAATCAGGTTTGCCCTGGTCCAGCCCCTCATAGGATCCATTGTCCAAATGTCAACAACAGGGTTTTCTTGGCAATTATTTGCATTATTCTTCCATGTTTTATATTTGTTTTATTGTCTGTAAGCAGTCAGAAAGTGGTTCATATTGTTTGTTTTGTCAAAGTCCATATAAGACAGAAAATCATTTGCCTTTTTTTCTTGATAAATGACGAGTTATTAAAACTGCTGTAGATTAATTTTCAAACCTGTAAACCATTAACGGACTCATAATCAAGAGATTAAAGTTACATACCATAATCTTTTCAGAAAGCATACTTTACATCTCAAATTGGTTCGGCTCGTCTAAATAAAAGTACAAACACTTAAAAACGGACTAAAATGATTAACTGAACCAAAATAATAACAAGTGGATCTTCTGCTGATTGACGGATGACTTTTAAAGGCATCGTACCCCCGGGTTGAGGAAGAGGCTGAGGTTCTTGTGCAGCAGTGTCTGGTTCTCCTGGTTCCCTGTGCAGAACTTCTGCAGGAACAGATGAGTGTACCTGATGATCTCCTGCATCTTCATGTCGTTCTGCAGACAAACAGAGGACGAGGGGGTTCATCTTCAGAGGACAACGGTCATACTTACTTTAGCCGAGCGATACTGGCCACGTTAGTCAGCCACGGCTCAGTGATTCAATTAAGAAGCTTTTATTGTGGCGGGATCCAGTCTTACCAGGTCGTAGGACACCTGCAGTAGGTCCAGCATGACCTTATGCGCTCCCATGTTCTTCAACAGCCTCTGCTGCTTCTTCCAAACACCACTGCTGCACATCTTATTCAGCCTCTCTAGGATCTACACAGACAAGAGGGCGTGGCCAGAGGGAGGCGAGGCCCAATCACAAGAGACACAATTAGAAGAGACTTGTTTATATGTTTGCTGTTTCATTTTCTGTTATTTACTTCATTGTTATTTGTTATTTACTTCATTTTCTGTTATTTACTTCACATTGATCTTCCCTAGTCGCTAACAAAAGTACAATATATTCTCAAATTAAGAGTGTCTGACATATTATTTATGGGTTTGACACGATAACAAATAAAAAAGAATAAAAGGTGCTGGAAATTACATTTCAGTTTAGTCAAAGCAAATATGTCTAAGTCGACTGCAATGCTCTGTGAAATGTACAGTATGCCGCTTTATTATTCTCTTGAAGCTGTTAAAGTACAATCCCCAAACATACTTCTCCGTATCTTCATGTGAATTACTAAAGATTACTTTTGTGGGGTTCCCCAAGGCTCCGTGTTCGGCCCCCTTTTGTTTATTTTTTATTTTTTTTTATTTTTTTTTGTCCAGTTTCCAAAATGTTAAAATAATGTTAAAAATCTTTACATTTTTTTCGTTTGGCTGTAAACATCATAAATGCTACCTCTACCTGAATTGAAATGAGACCACATTTATAATATTTGGCAAATGCATGACACATTAAAAAGAGAAAGTGATGCGAAATCTAAATTAAGATCTAAATTATTTAAAGCAACTACTATTTTAACATATCTGTTTAAAGATGAGGATTTCCAAAATCTGGTTTCATTATACACATTTTAATTTTCACTGACATTTCTGTAAGTTCTGAGTGGAGGACATGCTGATTACATCTTCATACAACAATGAGCGATAAAAACTGTGCAGGAGCTTGAAAGGAATTTTAAAATAAGATACCAAACAAATATGAAATGTATGATCACATTTTGGCTTTTAGAATAGTATCAATATAAGAAAATTAGTAACTTATAAATAGGTGATGTGGCAAGATGGAAACGATTAAAGCCAAAAGCTATTGGACGAAAGAAGAGGCAAACTAACGATTTGATTGGCTGAACTTTGGGATTTGATCCAAAATGAGTGGGTTTCTGTTTATTTCTGCCAGTGCAGTCGCGTGTAGATGATTAGATGTCCATGGTGTGTACGTGTTGTGTACACATGGCTTTTCATCCTTTTGTTTTCCACTGAGACATTTGGCTAATGCTGTGAGGATGAAGAGACAAATCATTCTGAGCAGTGAAAGACACCATTTCTGAAGAGACAGGACCACCACATGAACAACTTCAGAGCTCACAGCCCCGCCCACATTGATTGATTGACAGGCGATCTGTTGGACATGCACCACAGAAACACCCCGATGCAGAAGGAACAACAAAAAAGACAAAAAAAGACCACCTGGAGGAAGGCAGGTGCACGAATGCTCTCACCTCTTTGACCTTCTGGTAGTTCTCGTTGCCCTTCTCCTGCTTCTCCTTCTTGGGCGTTGCATCCTCTGATGCCCCCTGCAGGATGCAGAGGGTAAGACAGCATAGGCAGTTCTCTCTGGGTGCGCTACTAAATTACACACACTTGAATCAAAGGTAGAGTATATGTGTTACGATTCTAAACACACATATATACGCGATGGAGCATTCTGGGCCACGCAGACGTGGACAGGAAGTCATGCGGATCCTTTATAGCTACGTATGTAGACACAGAGAGTTATTTGACCATAATTATAATCAAATAAATCTGAAGTTACAAATAAACTACACAGTCGGAGACGCCATCTAATTTTAAATATCTATAACGCAGAGTGTTCATATTAAGAAACGGCTCCTTCTTGGCATTTAGTTGGTTAGTGAGGAACTTGTTGAACTTAAGTCTTCATCGTCCTTCTGCATTTGACTGGACCTCTGAGTCGCTGCCCGTGTTTACATTGTAGCCAACAATTCAAATAGGTCTTGAAAAACCATCAACCAATGAGATCTCTGCAGGCGGCTGAGAGACTTTCCTGCGTGGCGAGATGTTCATATCAACAGATGCACAAGATGTTTGCTATTGTGCAGGCTGTTGTTACAGAAACAACAATGTCCACTCTAACCAGGACAAGATGCATTTCAGAAGGAGCGCTTCATATCTACACATGACCAGGGCCCTATTTCTCGTACGTGGCTCAACTAAGTCCATCAAATGTCCTATTAGCCAGCTTAAATTAACAAGATGATTGACATCAGCCTATCCCGGTTTCTCAAAGGCTGACCCGCCCTCAAACCATCTCGTTAATTCGAGCCAGACGTCAGTTCACAGGATCGTTGCGCGTGCCCGTCTGACTTCAAAAGGGGGAAGCATCGATCACAGAAAACATGATTTATTAACAGCACAAAGGCAAATTAACTCAAAGGAAGAGACTCTTTGTTCTCCGCTGAGGAGCAGGAGGTGATTATGAACAAAGACCATAATCATGGCAAAATCTAATCAATTCATTGACTTCACTCGTGCTCGAGAGGGGGCGTGGCTTATCTCCATGGAAACATTTATAACTTCCACGATCCACCATGGAACAAATAACCACTATTTCTGCTTTATACTTGTTGTGGACATCCTACAAATGTCTGAACATCTAAAGCCCTCGTGTTGGGTTCATAACATTAATATCATATATATATATATATATATATATATATATATATATATATATATATATTTATACATAACATCACCCGTAGGCTCACACAGCTCGGTGACTTTCATCGACTACGTCTGGATAAGTGGATGAACATCTTCTTTATTCACATCCATTCGTCTGCTCTCAGCATCAGTGTTGGGAAAATGTATCGGCTCATTTGAAGAGCCTCATTCTTTAAATGTGCCTGCTGGCAGTCGGTGTAACGACATGCATCATCCAATGAGATCTAACATAACTATCTCAACTCTTTCAGAACAATAGATAATATATATGTGTATATACATTATGTGGAGATGAACATATAGAACTTCTATTGCATTTACTCGGACATGGCCAGAGAACGCAATGAACACATCAATGAGTTCCACCAAAACCACAATGTTCTGCATCGCCGACACTGTAGAACAATGTACCACAATGTAGAACAATGTACCACAATGTACCACCATGTACAACAATGTACCACAATGTAAAACAATGTACCACGATGTACCACGATGTACCACAATGTACAACGATGTACAACGATGTACCACGATGTACCACGATGTACCACAATGTACCACAATGTACAACAATGTACCACAATGTACCACAATGTACAACAATGTACCACAATGTACCACAATGTACAACAATGTAAAACAATGTAAAACGATGTACAACGATGTACCACGATGTACCACAATGTACCACAATGTACAACAATGTACAACAATGTACCACAATGTACCATAATGTACAACAATGTACAACAATGTACCACAATGTACCACAATGTACCACAATGTACAACAATGTACAACAATGTACCACAATGTACCACAATGTACCACCATGTACAACAATGTACCACAATGTAAAACAATGTACCACGATGTACCACGATGTACCACAATGTACAACGATGTACAACAATGTACAACAATGTACCACAATGTACAACAATGTACCACCATGTACAACAATGTACCACAATGTAAAACAATGTACCACGATGTACCACAATGTACCACAATGTACAACAATGTACAACAATGTACCACAATGTACCACAATGTACAACAATGTACAACAATGTACCACAATGTACCACAATGTACAACAATGTACCACACTGTAGAACAATGTACCACACTGTACAACAATGTACCACAATGTACCACACTGTACAACAATGTACCACCATGTACAACAATGTACCACAATGCACCACACTGTACAACAATGTACCACACTGTAGAACAATGTACCACAATGTACAACAATGTACCACACACTGTAGAACAATGTACCACACTGTAAAACAATGTACAACAATGTACAACAATGTACCACAATGTACCACACTGTACCACAATGTACCACACTGTAGAACAATGTACCACACTGTACAACAATGTACCACACTGCACCACAATGTACCACACTGTAGAACAATGTACCACAATGTACCACACTGTACCACAATGTACAACAATGTACCACACTGCACCACAATGTACCACACTGTAGAACAATGTACCACAATGCACCACACTGTACAACAATGTACCACAATGTACCACACTGTACCACACTGTACAACAATGTACCACACTGCACCACAATGTACCACACTGTAGAACAATGTACCACACTGTACAACAATGTACCACACTGCACCACAATGTACCACACTGTAGAACAATGTACCACACTGTACAACAATGTACCACACTGCACCGCAATGTACCACACTGTAGAACAATGTACAACAATGTACCACAATGTACAACAATGTACCACACTGCACCGCAATGTACCACACTGTACAACAATGTACAACAATGTACCACAATGTACCACAATGTACAACAATGTACCACACTGTAGAACAATGTACCACAATGTAGAACAATGTACCACACTGTACAACAATGTACCACACTGTAGAACAATGTACCACACTGTACAACAATGTACCACAATGTACAACAATGTACCACACACTGTAGAACAATGTACCACACACTGTAGAACAATATACCACACTGTAGAACAATGTACCACACTGTAGAACAATGTACCACAATGTACAACAATGTACCACAATGTACCACAATGTACCACACTGTACAACAATGTACCACAATGTACAACAATGTACCACAATGCACCACACTGTACAACAATGTACCACAATGTACCACACTGTACCACAATGTACCACACTGTAGAACAATGTACCACACTGTACAACAATGTACCACACTGCACCACACTGTACAACAATGTACCACACTGTACCACACTGTACAACAATGTACCACACTGAACAACAATGTACCACACTGTAGAACAATGTACCACACTGTAGAACAATGTACCACACTGTAGAACACTGCACCACAATGTACCACAATGTACAAGGGAGCTCATTTTCTTCAGGGGGCGTGGCCAGATTTTCCATCTGGACTGTTCGTGGAGCAGGTTCACATGTTTGGATGCGTTGCTATGGTGATTTATCCAAACTTGCTTCGAGGAACTGAAACCCTGACTAACCACGTTAGCCAGGTGGAGGAATGGGTCCTCTTCACGGCGTCATGTCTCATTGCAGCACGGACTAAACAAACAATGACTTTCCTTCTCTTTTATTGGCACATGAAGGCAATATGCAGCCTCACCACTAGAGGCCGCTAGACCCTGCACACTGGACGTAAGACATTGTGCCCCTTGTTACAGAGAAGAAGAGGTAGTAAAGAGAGAGTTCAGGCGTGACATGCAACAACAACCCCCCAGAAACACCTGAACCCAGGACCTGAACCACCTGAGACCGGCAAGCCCCACACCAACGTTGAGGACAGTGAGTGGAAAAACCCGGATGCAAAGTTTCATGTGTGATATTCTGATTATCAATGAATAATATTAGTCTTCTACCAAGAAAATGGTTATTGTGCTGGTTTAAGTAGTGACTTTGAGTTAGTTGGTTTGTTAGTGGTTATACACTGTTATTAAAATGTTTTATACATAAATACATATACATACACATTTATGTATATATATATATGTTATATATGTATATATATATGTATATATACATATATCTATCTATATACATATATACATATATATACATATATCTATATATGTATATATATATAGATATATGTATATATACATATAGCACACCTGTTAGTTCTGACAGAAAATAAGACTTTGGGATTCAGACAATAACTTCTCTATGAACCTAAATATGTATATATATATATATATACATAAATATATATGTATATATACACATATATACAGTATATACATATATATACATATATATATGTATATATATACATATATATATACACATATATATATATACATATATATGTATATATATATATATATGTATATATATATATATATACATATATATACATATATATACATATATATATGTATATATATGTGTATATATATAGTATATATATATATATACATATATATACACATATATATATGTATATATATATATATGTATATATATATGTGTATATATATACATATATACACATATATACATATATGTATGTATATATGTGTATATATATATACATATATACACATATATACATATATGTATGTATATATGTGTATATATATATATACATATATACACATATATACATATATGTATGTATATATGTGTATATATATATATACATATATACACATATATACATATATGTGTATATATATACATATATGTGTATATATACATATATACACATATATGTATATATGTGTATATATATATACATATATACACATATATA
>NC_046972.1:25445535-25488035 GCF_009769545.1 Cyclopterus lumpus | reverse complement strand
AGAACCGGTTCTTCTTGTTGTCTCTGCTGTCGTCCATATTGGAGTCATAACTGAGAATGAAACAATAGGAACATTTTACGATAATGAATACAAAATAAAAACACAAATTGACCTGGTTTTCTGTGATAAACGGACAGCCTCCCTGCAAACATAAAAGGTTCTACATTAAAAACGTCATATGAGATTAAAAACCTACAAAAAAAAAAGAAACTGTTAAGATAGTGACAAGTCACAACTGACGTTCTGGCATTGTTGGCAGTTACCAAATAGCTTGAGTTATCTTCCAGTTTAAACATAAAAGACTTTGGTAAACAACCATAACATTCTGGACTGGAGGAGGGTTGACCAGGAGTGGAATGTAGCCTGATAAAACTACACATTATTGAGAAGTCTTAAAGAGCTGAGAACTAACCAAACTCACAACTCAGTCATGGCCACAAGAAGACCTCCTTGATGACGATAGGGTATGAAACCAGCAAGTCACGACTAGATTAAAGTGGACGCCTGAACAGGGACTTGAACCCTGGACCCTCAGATTAAAAGTCTGATGCTCTACCGACTGAGCTATCCAGGCTTCTAAAAAAGTACAATTTTATGTAAAAATGTGTTTGCGTTGAAACCTTAAAAATGGTAAATTACCATCAAATATAGGACTGGTTGACCCTGAGTGGCATGTTGCCTGGGAACACTCCACTATATTGGAGGTGAGGCCTAACCAAACTGACAACTCAGTCATGGCCACAAGAAGACCTCCTTGATGACGATAGGGTATGAAACCAGCAAGTCACGACAAGATTAAAGTGGACGCCTGAACAGGGACTTGAACCCTGGACCCTCAGATTAAAAGTCTGATGCTCTACCGACTGAGCTATCCAGGCTTCAGAAGAGTAATATTTCACGGGAAAATGTGTTTCCGATGTAAGACTTTGGTAAACTTCCATAACATTCTGGACTGGAGGAGGGTTGACCAGGAGTGGAATGTAGCCTGATAAAACTACACATTATTGAGAAGTCTTAAAGAGCTGAGAACTAACCAAACTCACAACTCAGTCATGGCCACAAGAAGACCTCCTTGATGACGATAGGGTGTGAAACCAGCAAGTCACAACAAGATTAAAGTGGACGCCTGAACAGGGACTTGAACCCTGGACCCTCAGATTAAAAGTCTGATGCTCTACCGACTGAGCTATCCAGGCTTCTAAAAAAGTACAATTTTATATAAAAATGTGTTTGCGTTGAAACCTTAAAAATGGTAAATTACCATCAAATATAGGACTGGTATACCCTGAGTGGCATGTTGCCTGGGAACACTCCACTATATTGGAGGTGAGGCCTAACCAAACTGACAACTCAGTCATGGCCACAAGAAGACCTCCTTGATGACGATAGGGTGTAAAACCAGCAAGTCACAACAAGATTAAATTGGACGCCTGAACAGGGACTTGAACCCTGGACCCTCAGATTAAAAGTCTGATGCTCTACTGACTGAGCTATCCAGGCTTCTGAAGAGTAATATTTCACGGAAAAATGTGGTTCCGATGAAAGACTTTGGTAAACTTCCATAACATTCTGGACTGGAGGAGGGTTGACCAGGAGTGGAATGTAGCCTGATAAAACTACACATTATTGAGAAGTCTTAAAGAGCTGAGAACTAACCAAACTCACAACTCAGGGTATGAAACCAGCAAGTCACGACAAGATTAAAGTGGACGCCTGAACAGGGACTTGAACCCTGGACCCTCAGATTAAAAGTCTGATGCTCTACCGACTGAGCTATCCAGGCTTCTAAAAAAGTACAATTTTATTTAAAAATGTGTTTGCGTTGAAACCTTAAAAATGGTAAATTACCATCAAATATAGGACTGGTTTTCCCTGAGTGGCATGTTGCCTGGGAACACTCCACTATATTGGAGATGAGGCCTAACCAAACTGACAACTCAGTCATGGCCACAAGAAGACCTCCTTGATGACGATAGGGTATGAAACCAGCAAGTCACGACTAGATTAAAGTGGACGCCTGAACAGGGACTTGAACCCTGGACCCTCAGATTAAAAGTCTGATGCTCTACCGACTGAGCTATCCAGGCTTCAGAAGAGTAATATTTCACGGCAAAAATGTGGTTCCGATGAAAGACTTTGGTAAACTTCCATAACATTCTGGACTGGAGGAGGGTTGACCAGGAGTGGAATGTAGCCTGATAAAACTACACATTATTGAGAAGTCTTAAAGAGCTGAGAACTAACCAAACTCACAACTCAGTCATGGCCACAAGAAGACCTCCTTGATGACGATAGGGTGTGAAACCAGCAAGTCACGACAAGATTAAAGTGGACGCCTGAACAGGGACTTGAACCCTGGACCCTCAGATTAAAAGTCTGATGCTCCACCGACTGAGCTATCCAGGCTTCTAAAAAGGTACAATTTTATGTAAAAATGTGTTTGCGTTGAAACCTTAAAAATGGTAAATTACCATCTAATATAGGACTGGTTGACCCTGAGTGGCATGTTGCCTGGGAACACTCCACTATATTGGAGGTGAGGCCTAACCAAACTGACAACTCAGTCATGGCCACAAGAAGACCTCCTTGATGACGATAGGGTATGAAACCAGCAAGTCACGACAAGATTAAAGTGGACGCCTGAACAGGGACTTGAACCCTGGACCCTCAGATTAAAAGTCTGATGCTCCACCGACTGAGCTATCCAGGCTTCTAAAAAGGTACAATTTTATGTAAAAATGTGTTTGCGTTGAAACCTTAAAAATGGTAAATTACCATCAAATATAGGACTGGTTGACCCTGAGTGGCATGTTGCCACTCAGGGTCCTCCTTGAAACCTTAAAAATGGTAAATTACCATCAAATATAGGACTGGTTGACCCTGAGTGGCATGTTGCCTGGGAATACTCCACTATATTGGAGATGAGGCCTAACCAAACTGACAACTCAGTCATGGCCACAAGAAGACCTCCTTGATGACGATAGGGTATGAAACCAGCAAGTCACGACAAGATTAAATTGGACGCCTGAACAGGGACTTGAACCCTGGACCCTCAGATTAAAAGTCTGATGCTCTACCGACTGAGCTATCCAGGCTTCAGAAGAGTAATATTTCACGCAAAAATGTGGTTCCGATGAAAGACTTTGGTAAACTTCCATAACGTTCTGGACTGGAGGAGGGTTGACCAGGAGTGGAATGTAGCCTGATAAAACTACACATTATTGAGAAGTCTTAAAGAGCTGAGAACTAACCAAACTCACAACTCAGGGTATGAAACCAGCAAGTCACGACAAGATTAAAGTGGACGCCTGAACAGGGACTTGAACCCTGGACCCTCAGATTAAAAGTCTGATGCTCTACCGACTGAGCTATCCAGGCTTCAGAAGAGTAATATTTCACGCAAAAATGTGGTTCCGATGAAAGACTTTGGTAAACTTCCATAACATTCTGGACTGGAGGAGGGTTGACCAGGAGTGGAATGTAGCCTGATAAAACTACACATTATTGAGAAGTCTTAAAGAGCTGAGAACTAACCAAACTCACAACTCAGTCATGGCCACAAGAAGACCTCCTTGATGACGATAGGGTGTGAAACCAGCAAGTCACGACTAGATTAAAGTGGACGCCTGAACAGGGACTTGAACCCTGGACCCTCAGATTAAAAGTCTGATGCTCTACCGACTGAGCTATCCAGGCTTCTAGAAGAGTAATATTTCACGCAAAAATGTGGTTCCGATGAAAGACTTTGGTAAACTTCCATAACATTCTGGACTGGAGGAGGGTTGACCAGGAGTGGAATGTAGCCTGATAAAACTACACATTATTGAGAAGTCTTGAAGAGCTGAGAACTAACCAAACTCACAACTCAGTCATGGCCACAAGAAGACCTCCTTGATGACGATAGGGTATGAAACCAGCAAGTCACGACAAGATTAAAGTGGACGCCTGAACAGGGACTTGAACCCTGGACCCTCAGATTAAAAGTCTGATGCTCTACCGACTGAGCTATCCAGGCTTCTAAAAAAGTACAATTTTATGTAAAAATGTGTTTGCGTTGAAACCTTAAAAATGGTAAATTACCATCAAATATAGGACTGGTTGACCCTGAGTGGCATGTTGCCTGGGAACACTCCACTATATTGGAGATGAGGCCTAACCAAACTGACAACTCAGTCATGGCCACAAGAAGACCTCCTTGATGACGATAGGGTATGAAACCAGCAAGTCACAACAAGATTAAAGTGGACGCCTGAACAGGGACTTGAACCCTGGACCCTCAGATTAAAAGTCTGATGCTCTACCGACTGAGCTATCCAGGCTTCAGAAAAGTAATATTTCACGCAAAAATGTGGTTCCGATGAAAGACTTTGGTAAACTTCCATAACATTCTGGACTGGAGGAGAGGAGGGTTGACCAGGAGTGGAATGTAGCCTGATAAAACTACACATTATTGAGAAGTCTTAAAGAGCTGAGAACTAACCAAACTCACAACTCAGTCATGGCCACAAGAAGACCTCCTTGATGACGATAGGGTGTGAAACCAGCAAGTCACGACTAGATTAAAGTGGACGCCTGAACAGGGACTTGAACCCTGGACCCTCAGATTAAAAGTCTGATGCTCTACCGACTGAGCTATCCAGGCTTCTGAAGAGTAATATTTCACGCAAAAATGTGGTTCCGATGAAAGACTTTGGTAAACTTCCATAACATTCTGGACTGGAGGAGGGTTGACCAGGAGTGGAATGTAGCCTGATAAAACTACACATTATTGAGAAGTCTTAAAGAGCTGAGAACTAACCAAACTCACAACTCAGTCATGGCCACAAGAAGACCTCCTTGATGACGATAGGGTATGAAACCAGCAAGTCACGACAAGATTAAAGTGGACGCCTGAACAGGGACTTGAACCCTGGACCCTCAGATTAAAAGTCTGATGCTCTACCGACTGAGCTATCCAGGCTTCTAAAAAAGTACAATTTTATGTAAAAATGTGTTTGCGTTGAAACCTTAAAAATGGTAAATTACCATCAAATATAGGACTGGTTGACCCTGAGTGGCATGTTGCCTGGGAACACTCCACTATATTGGAGATGAGGCCTAACCAAACTGACAACTCAGTCATGGCCACAAGAAGACCTCCTTGATGACGATAGGGTGTGAAACCAGCAAGTCACGACAAGATTAAAGTGGACGCCTGAACAGGGACTTGAACCCTGGACCCTCAGATTAAAAGTCTGATGCTCTACCGACTGAGCTATCCAGGCTTCTAGAAGAGTAATATTTCACGCAAAAATGTGGTTCCGATGAAAGACTTTGGTAAACTTCCATAACATTCTGGACTGGAGGAGGGTTGACCAGGAGTGGAATGTAGCCTGATAAAACTACACATTATTGAGAAGTCTTAAAGAGCTGAGAACTAACCAAACTCACAACTCAGTCATGGCCACAAGAAGACCTCCTTGATGACGATAGGGTATGAAACCAGCAAGTCACGACTAAGATTAAAGTGGACGCCTGAACAGGGACTTGAACCCTGGACCCTCAGATTAAAAGTCTGATGCTCTACCGACTGAGCTATCCAGGCTTCAGAAGAGTAATATTTCACGCAAAAATGTGGTTCCGATGAAAGACTTTGGTAAACTTCCATAACATTCTGGACTGGAGGAGGGTTGACCAGGAGTGGAATGTAGCCTGATAAAACTACACATTATTGAGAAGTCTTAAAGAGCTAAGAATTAACCAAACTCACAACTCAGTCATGGCCACAAGAAGACCTCCTTGATGACGATAGGGTATGAAACCAGCAAGTCACGACAAGATTAAAGTGGACGCCTGAACAGGGACTTGAACCCTGGACCCTCAGATTAAAAGTCTGATGCTCTACCGACTGAGCTATCCAGGCTTCTAAAAAAGTACAATTTTATGTAAAAATGTGTTTGCGTTGAAACCTTAAAAATGGTAAATTACCATCAAATATAGGACTGGTTTACCCTGAGTGGCATGTTGCCTGGGAACACTCCACTATATTGGAGATGAGGCCTAACCAAACTGACAACTCAGTCATGGCCACAAGAAGACCTCCTTGATGACGATAGGGTGTGAAACCAGCAAGTCACGACAAGATTAAAGTGGACGCCTGAACAGGGACTTGAACCCTGGACCCTCAGATTAAAAGTCTGATGCTCTACCGACTGAGCTATCCAGGCTTCAGAAGAGTAATATTTCACGCAAAAATGTGGTTCCGATGAAAGACTTTGGTAAACTTCCATAACATTCTGGACTGGAGGAGGGTTGACCAGGAGTGGAATGTAGCCTGATAAAACTACACATTATTGAGAAGTCTTAAAGAGCTGAGAACTAACCAAACTCACAACTCAGTCATGGCCACAAGAAGACCTCCTTGATGACGATAGGGTGTGAAACCAGCAAGTCACGACTAGATTAAAGTGGACGCCTGAACAGGGACTTGAACCCTGGACCCTCAGATTAAAAGTCTGATGCTCTACCGACTGAGCTATCCAGGCTTCAGAAAAGTAATATTTCACGCAAAAATGTGGTTCCGATGAAAGACTTTGGTAAACTTCCATAACGTTCTGGACTGGAGGAGGGTTGACCAGGAGTGGAATGTAGCCTGATAAAACTACACATTATTGAGAAGTCTTAAAGAGCTGAGAACTAACCAAACTCACAACTCAGTCATGGCCACAAGAAGACCTCCTTGATGACGATAGGGTATGAAACCAGCAAGTCACGACAAGATTAAAGTGGACGCCTGAACAGGGACTTGAACCCTGGACCCTCAGATTAAAAGTCTGATGCTCCACCGACTGAGCTATCCAGGCTTCTAAAAAAGTACAATTTTATGTAAAAATGTGTTTGCGTTGAAACCTTAAAAATGGTAAATTACCATCAAATATAGGACTGGTTGACCCTGAGTGGCATGTTGCCTGGGAACACTCCACTATATTGGAGATGAGGCCTAACCAAACTGACAACTCAGTCATGGCCACAAGAAGACCTCCTTGATGACGATAGGGTGTGAAACCAGCAAGTCACGACAAGATTAAAGTGGACGCCTGAACAGGGACTTGAACCCTGGACCCTCAGATTAAAAGTCTGATGCTCTACCGACTGAGCTATCCAGGCTTCTGAAGAGTAATATTTCACGGAAAAATGTGGTTCCGATGAAAGACTTTGGTAAACTTCCATAACATTCTGGACTGGAGGAGGGTTGACCAGGAGTGGAATGTAGCCTGATAAAACTACACATTATTGAGAAGTCTTAAAGAGCTGAGAACTAACCAAACTCACAACTCAGTCATGGCCACAAGAAGACCTCCTTGATGACGATAGGGTGTGAAACCAGCAAGTCACGACTAGATTAAAGTGGACGCCTGAACAGGGACTTGAACCCTGGACCCTCAGATTAAAAGTCTGATGCTCTACCGACTGAGCTATCCAGGCTTCAGAAGAGTAATATTTCACGCAAAAATGTGGTTCCGATGAAAGACTTTGGTAAACTTCCATAACATTCTGGACTGGAGGAGGGTTGACCAGGAGTGGAATGTAGCCTGATAAAACTACACATTATTGAGAAGTCTTAAAGAGCTGAGAACTAACCAAACTCACAACTCAGTCATGGCCACAAGAAGACCTCCTTGATGACGATAGGGTAGTGAAACCAGCAAGTCACGACATAGATTAAAGTGGACGCCTGAACAGGGACTTGAACCCTGGACCCTCAGATTAAAAGTCTGATGCTCTACCGACTGAGCTATCCAGGCTTCTAAAAAGTACAATTTTATGTAAAAATGTGTTTGCGTTGAAACCTTAAAAATGGTAAATTACCATCAAATATAGGACTGGTTTACCCTGAGTGGCATGTTGCCTGGGAACACTCCACTATATTGGAGATGAGGACTAACCAAACTGACAACTCAGTCATGGCCACAAGAAGACCTCCTTGATGACGATAGGGTATGAAACCAGCAAGTCACGACAAGATTAAAGTGGACGCCTGAACAGGGACTTGAACCCTGGACCCTCAGATTAAAAGTCTGATGCTCCTACCGACTGAGCTATCCAGGCTTCTAAAAAAGTACAATTTTATGTAAAAATGTGTTTGCGTTGAAACCTTAAAAATGGTAAATTACCATCAAATATAGGACTGGTTGACCCTGAGTGGCATGTTGCCTGGGAACACTCCACTATATTGGAGGTGAGGCCTAACCAAACTGACAACTCAGTCATGGCCACAAGAAGAACTCCTTGATGACGATAGGGTATGAAACCAGCAAGTCACGACTAAGATTAAAGTGGACGCCTGAACAGGGACTTGAACCCTGGACCCTCAGATTAAAAGTCTGATGCTCTACCGACTGAGCTATCCAGGCTTCAGAAGAGTAATATTTCACGCAAAAATGTGGTTCCGATGAAAGACTTTGGTAAACTTCCATAACATTCTGGACTGGAGGAGGGTTGACCAGGAGTGGAATGTAGCCTGATAAAACTACACATTATTGAGAAGTCTTGAAGAGCTGAGAACTAACCAAACTCACAACTCAGTCATGGCCACAAGAAGACCTCCTTGATGACGATAGGGTATGAAACCAGCAAGTCACGACAAGATTAAAGTGGACGCCTGAACAGGGACTTGAACCCTGGACCCTCAGATTAAAAGTCTGATGCTCTACCGACTGAGCTATCCAGGCTTCTAAAAAAGTACAATTTTATGTAAAAATGTGTTTGCGTTGAAACCTTAAAAATGGTAAATTACCATCAAATATAGGACTGGTTGACCCTGAGTGGCATGTTGCCTGGGAACACTCCACTATATTGGAGGATGAGGCCTAACCAAACTGACAACTCAGTCATGGCCACAAGAAGACCTCCTTGATGACGATAGGGTATGAAACCAGCAAGTCACGACAAGATTAAAGTGGACGCCTGAACAGGGACTTGAACCCTGGACCCTCAGATTAAAAGTCTGATGCTCTACCGACTGAGCTATCCAGGCTTCTGAAGAGTAATATTTCACGGAAAAATGTGGTTCCGATGAAAGACTTTGGTAAACTTCCATAACATTCTGGACTGGAGGAGGGTTGACCAGGAGTGGAATGTAGCCTGATAAAACTACACATTATTGAGAAGTCTTAAAGAGCTGAGAACTAACCAAACTCACAACTCAGTCATGGCCACAAGAAGACCTCCTTGATGACGATAGGGTATGAAACCAGCAAGTCACAACAAGATTAAAGTGGACGCCTGAACAGGGACTTGAACCCTGGACCCTCAGATTAAAAGTCTGATGCTCTACCGACTGAGCTATCCAGGCTTCTAAAAAAGTACAATTTTATGTAAAAATGTGTTTGCGTTGAAACCTTAAAAATGGTAAATTACCATCAAATATAGGACTGGTTTACCCTGAGTGGCATGTTGCCTGGGAACACTCCACTATATTGGAGATGAGGCCTAACCAAACTGACAACTCAGTCATGGCCACAAGAAGACCTCCTTGATGACGATAGGGTATGAAACCAGCAAGTCACGACTAGATTAAAGTGGACGCCTGAACAGGGACTTGAACCCTGGACCCTCAGATTAAAAGTCTGATGCTCTACCGACTGAGCTATCCAGGCTTCATGAAGAGTAATATTTCACGCAAAAATGTGGTTCCGATGAAAGACTTTGGTAAACTTCCATAACATTCTGGACTGGAGGAGGGTTGACCAGGAGTGGAATGTAGCCTGATAAAACTACACATTATTGAGAAGTCTTAAATAGCTGAGAACTAACCAAACTCACAATTCAGTCATGGCCACAAGAAGACCTCCTTGATGACGATAGGGTGTGAAACCAGCAAGTCACGACTAGATTAAAGTGGACGCCTGAACAGGGACTTGAACCCTGGACCCTCAGATTAAAAGTTGATGCTCTACCGACTGAGCTATCCAGGCTTCAGAAGAGTAATTTTTCACGCAAAAATGTGGTTCCGATGAAAGACTTTGGTAAAATTCCATAACATTCTGGACTGGAGGAGGGTTGACCAGGAGTGGAATGTAGCCTGATAAAACTACACATTATTGAGAAGTCTTAAAGAGCTGAGAACTAACCAAACTCACAACTCAGTCATGGCCACAAGAAGACCTCCTTGATGACGATAGGGTATGAAACCAGCAAGTCACGACAAGATTAAAGTGGACGCCTGAACAGGGACTTGAACCCTGGACCCTCAGATTAAAAGTCTGATGCTCTACCGACTAAGCTATCAAGGCTTCTAAAAAAGTACAATTTTATGTAAAAATGTGTTTGCGTTGAAACCTTAAAAATGGTAAATTACCATCAAATATAGGACTGGTTGACCCTGAGTGGCATGTTGCCTGGGAACACTCCACTATATTGGAGGTGAGGCCTAACCAAACTGACAACTCAGTCATGGCCACAAGAAGAACTCCTTGATGACGATAGGGTGTGAAACCAGCAAGTCACGACTAGATTAAAGTGGACGCCTGAACAGGGACTTGAACCCTGGACCCTCAGATTAAAAGTCTGATGCTCTACCGACTGAGCTATCCAGGCTTCTGAAGAGTAATATTTCACGCAAAAATGTGGTTCCGATGAAAGACTTTGGTAAACTTCCATAACATTCTGGACTGGAGGAGGGTTGACCAGGAGTGGAATGTAGCCTGATAAAACTACACATTATTGAGAAGTCTTAAATAGCTGAGAACTAACCAAACTCACAACTCAGTCATGGCCACAAGAAGACCTCCTTGATGACGATAGGGTGTGAAACCAGCAAGTCACGACAAGATTAAAGTGGACGCCTGAACAGGGACTTGAACCCTGGACCCTCAGATTAAAAGTCTGATGCTCTACCGACTGAGCTATCCAGGCTTCATGAAGAGTAATATTTCACGCAAAAATGTGGTTCCGATGAAAGACTTTGGTAAACTTCCATAACATTCTGGACTGGAGGAGGGTTGACCAGGAGTGGAATGTAGCCTGATAAAACTACACATTATTGAGAAGTCTTAAAGAGCTGAGAACTAACCAAACTCACAACTCAGTCATGGCCACAAGAAGACCTCCTTGATGACGATAGGGTATGAAACCAGCAAGTCACGACAAGATTAAAGTGGACGCCTGAACAGGGACTTGAACCCTGGACCCTCAGATTAAAAGTCTGATGCTCTACCGACTGAGCTATCCAGGCTTCTAAAAAAGTACAATTTTATCTAAAAATGTGTTTGCGTTGAAACCTTAAAAATGGTAAATTACCATCAAATATAGGACTGGTTGACCCTGAGTGGCATGTTGCCTGGGAACACTCCACTATATTGGAGATGAGGCCTAACCAAACTGACAACTCAGTCATGGCCACAAGAAGACCTCCTTGATGACGATAGGGTATGAAACCAGCAAGTCACGACAAGATTAAATTGGACGCCTGAACAGTGACTTGAACCCTGGACCCTCAGATTAAAAGTCTGATGCTCTACCGACTGAGCTATCCAGGCTTCTGAAGAGTAATATTTCACGGAAAAATGTGGTTCCGATGAAAGACTTTGGTAAACTTCCATAACATTCTGGACTGGAGGAGGGTTGACCAGGAGTGGAATGTAGCCTGATAAAACTACACATTATTGAGAAGTCTTAAAGAGCTGAGAACTAACCAAACTCACAACTCAGTCATGGCCACAAGAAGACCTCCTTGATGACGATAGGGTATGAAACCAGCAAGTCACGACAAGATTAAAGTGGACGCCTGAACAGGGACTTGAACCCTGGACCCTCAGATTAAAAGTCTGATGCTCTACCGACTGAGCTATCCAGGCTTCTAAAAAAGTACAATTTTATGTAAAAATGTGTTTGCGTTGAAACCTTAAAAATGGTAAATTACCATCAAATATAGGACTGGTTTACCCTGAGTGGCATGTTGCCTGGGAACACTCCACTATATTGGAGATGAGGCCTAACCAAACTGACAACTCAGTCATGGCCACAAGAAGACCTCCTTGATGACGATAGGGTGTAAACCAGCAAGTCACGACAAGATTAAATTGGACGCCTGAACAGGGACTTGAACCCTGGACCCTCAGATTAAAAGTCTGATGCTCTACCGACTGAGCTATCCAGGCTTCAGAAGAGTAATATTTCACGCAAAAATGTGGTTCCGATGAAAGACTTTGGTAAACTTCCATAACATTCTGGACTGGAGGAGGGTTGACCAGGAGTGGAATGTAGCCTGATAAAACTACACATTATTGAGAAGTCTTAAAGAGCTGAGAACTAACCAAACTCACAACTCAGTCATGGCCACAAGAAGACCTCCTTGATGACGATAGGGTATGAAACCAGCAAGTCACGACAAGATTAAAGTGGACGCCTGAACAGGGACTTGAACCCTGGACCCTCAGATTAAAAGTCTGATGCTCTACCGACTGAGCTATCCAGGCTTCTAAAAAAGTACAATTTTATGTAAAAATGTGTTTGCGTTGAAACCTTAAAAATGGTAAATTACCATCAAATATAGGACTGGTTGACCCTGAGTGGCATGTTGCCTGGGAACACTCCACTATATTGGAGGTGAGGCCTAACCAAACTGACAACTCAGTCATGGCCACAAGAAGACCTCCTTGATGACGATAGGGTGTGAAACCAGCAAGTCACGACTAGATTAAAGTGGACGCCTGAACAGGGACTTGAACCCTGGACCCTCAGATTAAAAGTCTGATGCTCTACCGACTGAGCTATCCAGGCTTCTGAAGAGTAATATTTCACGCAAAAATGTGGTTCCGATGAAAGACTTTGGTAAACTTCCATAACATTCTGGACTGGAGGAGGGTTGACCAGGAGTGGAATGTAGCCTGATAAAACTACACATTATTGAGAAGTCTTAAATAGCTGAGAACTAACCAAACTCACAACTCAGTCATGGCCACAAGAAGACCTCCTTGATGACGATAGGGTGTGAAACCAGCAAGTCACGACTAGATTAAAGTGGACGCCTGAACAGGGACTTGAACCCTGGACCCTCAGATTAAAAGTTGATGCTCTACCGACTGAGCTATCCAGGCTTCAGAAGAGTAATTTTTCACGCAAAAATGTGGTTCCGATGAAAGACTTTGGTAAAATTCCATAACATTCTGGACTGGAGGAGGGTTGACCAGGAGTGGAATGTAGCCTGATAAAACTACACATTATTGAGAAGTCTTAAAGAGCTGAGAACTAACCAAACTCACAACTCAGTCATGGCCACAAGAAGACCTCCTTGATGACGATAGGGTATGAAACCAGCAAGTCACGACAAGATTAAAGTGGACGCCTGAACAGGGACTTGAACCCTGGACCCTCAGATTAAAAGTCTGATGCTCTACCGACTAAGCTATCAAGGCTTCTAAAAAAGTACAATTTTATGTAAAAATGTGTTTGCGTTGAAACCTTAAAAATGGTAAATTACCATCAAATATAGGACTGGTTTACCCTGAGTGGCATGTTGCCTGGGAACACTCCACTATATTGGAGATGAGAACTAACCAAACTGACAACTCAGTCATGGCCACAAGAAGACCTCCTTGATGACGATAGGGTATGAAACCAGCAAGTCACGACAAGATTAAAGTGGACGCCTGAACAGGGACTTGAACCCTGGACCCTCAGATTAAAAGTCTGATGCTCTACCGACTGAGCTATCCAGGCTTCTAAAAAAGTACAATTTTATTTAAAAATGTGTTTGCGTTGAAACCTTAAAAATGGTAAATTACCATCAAATATAGGACTGGTTTTCCCTGAGTGGCATGTTGCCTGGGAACACTCCACTATATTGGAGATGAGGCCTAACCAAACTGACAACTCAGTCATGGCCACAAGAAGACCTCCTTGATGACGATAGGGTATGAAACCAGCAAGTCACGACAAGATTAAAGTGGACGCCTGAACAGGGACTTGAACCCTGGACCCTCAGATTAAAAGTCTGATGCTCTACCGACTGAGCTATCCAGGCTTCAGAAGAGTAATATTTCACGCAAAAATGTGGTTCCGATGAAAGACTTTGGTAAACTTCCATAACATTCTGGACTGGAGGAGGGTTGACCAGGAGTGGAATGTAGCCTGATAAAACTACACATTATTGAGAAGTCTTAAAGAGCTGAGAACTAACCAAACTCACAACTCAGTCATGGCCACAAGAAGACCTCCTTGATGACGATAGGGTATGAAACCAGCAAGTCACGACAAGATTAAAGTGGACGCCTGAACAGGGACTTGAACCCTGGACCCTCAGATTAAAAGTCTGATGCTCTACCGACTGAGCTATCCAGGCTTCTAAAAAAGTACAATTTTATTTAAAAATGTGTTTGCGTTGAAACCTTAAAAATGGTAAATTACCATCAAATATAGGACTGGTTTACCCTGAGTGGCATGTTGCCTGGGAACACTCCACTATATTGGAGATGAGGCCTAACCAAACTGACAACTCAGTCATGGCCACAAGAAGACCTCCTTGATGACGATAGGGTGTGAAACCAGCAAGTCACGACAAGATTAAAGTGGACGCCTGAACAGGGACTTGAACCCTGGACCCTCAGATTAAAAGTCTGATGCTCTACCGACTGAGCTATCCAGGCTTCAGAAGAGTAATATTTCACGCAAAAATGTGGTTCCGATGAAAGACTTTGGTAAACTTCCATAACATTCTGGACTGGAGGAGGGTTGACCAGGAGTGGAATGTAGCCTGATAAAACTACACATTATTGAGAAGTCTTAAAGAGCTGAGAACTAACCAAACTCACAACTCAGTCATGGCCACAAGAAGACCTCCTTGATGACAATAGGGTATGAAACCAGCAAGTCACGACTAGATTAAAGTGGACACCTGAACAGGGACTTGACCCCTGGACCCTCAGATTAAAAGTCTGATGCTCTACCGACTGAGCTATCCAGGCTTCAGAAAAGTAATATTTCACGCAAAAATGTGGTTCCGATGAAAGACTTTGGTAAACTTCCATAACATTCTGGACTGGAGGAGGGTTGACCAGGAGTGGAATTTAGCCTGATAAAACTACACATTATTGAGAAGTCTTAAAGAGCTGAGAACTAACCAAACTCACAACTCAGTCATGGCCACAAGAAGACCTCCTTGATGACGATAGGGTATGAAACCAGCAAGTCACGACAAGATTAAAGTGGACGCCTGAACAGGGACTTGAACCCTGGACCCTCAGATTAAAAGTCTGATGCTCTACCGACTGAGCTATCCAGGCTTCTAAAAAAGTACAATTTTATTTAAAAATGTGTTTGCGTTGAAACCTTAAAAATGGTAAATTACCATCAAATATAGGACTGGTTTTCCCTGAGTGGCATGTTGCCTGGGAACTACTCCACTATATTGGAGATGAGGCCTAACCAAACTGACAACTCAGTCATGGCCACAAGAAGACCTCCTTGATGACGATAGGGTATGAAACCAGCAAGTCACGACATAGATTAAAGTGGACGCCTGAACAGGGACTTGAACCCTGGACCCTCAGATTAAAAGTCTGATGCTCTACCGACTGAGCTATCCAGGCTTCTGAAGAGTAATATTTCACGCAAAAATGTGGTTCCGATGAAAGACTTTGGTAAACTTCCATAACATTCTGGACTGGAGGAGGGTTGACCAGGAGTGGAATGTAGCCTGATAAAACTACACATTATTGAGAAGTCTTAAAGAGCTGAGAACTAACCAAACTCACAACTCAGTCATGGCCACAAGAAGACCTCCTTGATGACAATAGGGTGTGAAACCAGCAAGTCACGACTAGATTAAAGTGGACGCCTGAACAGGGACTTGACCCCTGGACCCTCAGATTAAAAGTCTGATGCTCTACCGACTGAGCTATCCAGGCTTCTAAAAAAGTACAATTTTATTTAAAAATGTGTTTGCGTTGAAACCTTAAAAATGGTAAATTACCATCAAATATAGGACTGGTTTACCCTGAGTGGCATGTTGCCTGGGAACACTCCACTATATTGGAGATGAGGCCTAACCAAACTGACAACTCAGTCATGGCCACAAGAAGACCTCCTTGATGACGATAGGGTAGTGAAACCAGCAAGTCACGACAAGATTAAAGTGGACGCCTGAACAGGGACTTGAACCCTGGACCCTCAGATTAAAAGTCTGATGCTCTACCGACTGAGCTATCCAGGCTTCAGAAGAGTAATATTTCACGCAAAAATGTGGTTCCGATGAAAGACTTTGGTAAACTTCCATAACATTCTGGACTGGAGGAGGGTTGACCAGGAGTGGAATGTAGCCTGATAAAACTACACATTATTGAGAAGTCTTAAAGAGCTGAGAACTAACCAAACTCACAACTCAGTCATGGCCACAAGAAGACCTCCTTGATGACAATAGGGTATGAAACCAGCAAGTCACTACATAGATTAAAGTGGACGCCTGAACAGGGACTTGAACCCTGGACCCTCAGATTAAAAGTCTGATGCTCTACCGACTGAGCTATCCAGGCTTCTAAAAAAGTACAATTTTATCTAAAAATGTGTTTGCGTTGAAACCTTAAAAATGGTAAATTACCATCAAATATAGGACTGGTTTACCCTGAGTGGCATGTTGCCTGGGAACACTCCACTATATTGGAGATGAGGCCTAACCAAACTGACAACTCAGTCATGGCCACAAGAAGACCTCCTTGATGACGATAGGGTATGAAACCAGCAAGTCACGACAAGATTAAAGTGGACGCCTGAACAGGGACTTGAACCCTGGACCCTCAGATTAAAAGTCTGATGCTCTACCGACTGAGCTATCCAGGCTTCTGAAGAGTAATATTTCACGGAAAAATGTGGTTCCGATGAAAGACTTTGGTAAACTTCCATAACATTCTGGACTGGAGGAGGGTTGACCAGGAGTGGAATGTAGCCTGATAAAACTACACATTATTGAGAAGTCTTAAAGAGCTGAGAACTAACCAAACTCACAACTCAGTCATGGCCACAAGAAGACCTCCTTGATGACGATAGGGTATGAAACCAGCAAGTCACGACTAGATTAAAGTGGACGCCTGAACAGGGACTTGAACCCTGGACCCTCAGATTAAAAGTCTGATGCTCTACCGACTGAGCTATCCAGGCTTCAGAAGAGTAATATTTCACGCAAAAATGTGGTTCCGATGAAAGACTTTGGTAAACTTCCATAACATTCTGGACTGGAGGAGGGTTGACCAGGAGTGGAATGTAGCCTGATAAAACTACACATTATTGAGAAGTCTTAAAGAGCTGAGAACTAACCAAACTCACAACTCAGTCATGGCCACAAGAAGACCTCCTTGATGACGATAGGGTGTGAAACCAGCAAGTCACGACATAGATTAAAGTGGACGCCTGAACAGGGACTTGAACCCTGGACCCTCAGATTAAAAGTCTGATGCTCTACCGACTGAGCTATCCAGGCTTCTAAAAAAGTACAATTTTATTTAAAAATGTGTTTACGTTGAAACCTTAAAAATGGTAAATTACCATCAAATATAGGACTGGTTTACCCTGAGTGGCATGTTGCCTGGGAACACTCCACTATATTGGAGGTGAGGCCTAACCAAACTGACAACTCAGTCATGGCCACAAGAAGACCTCCTTGATGACGATAGGGTATGAAACCAGCAAGTCACGACATAGATTAAAGTGGACGCCTGAACAGGGACTTGAACCCTGGACCCTCAGATTAAAAGTCTGATGCTCTACCGACTGAGCTATCCAGGCTTCTGAAGAGTAATATTTCACGGAAAAAATTTGGTTCCGATGAAAGACTTTGGTAAACTTCCATAACATTCTGGACTGGAGGAGGGTTGACCAGGAGTGGAATGTAGCCTGATAAAACTACACATTATTGAGAAGTCTTAAAGAGCTGAGAACTAACCAAACTCACAACTCAGTCATGGCCACAAGAAGACCTCCTTGATGACGATAGGGTATGAAACCAGCAAGTCACAACAAGATTAAAGTGGACGCCTGAACAGGGACTTGAACCCTGGACCCTCAGATTAAAAGTCTGATGCTCTACCGACTGAGCTATCCAGGCTTCTAAAAAAGTACAATTTTATTTAAAAATGTGTTTACGTTGAAACCTTAAAAATGGTAAATTACCATCAAATATAGGACTGGTTTTCCCTGAGTGGCATGTTGCCTGGGAACACTCCACTATATTGGAGATGAGGCCTAACCAAACTGACAACTCAGTCATGGCCACAAGAAGACCTCCTTGATGACGATAGGGTATGAAACCAGCAAGTCACGACTAGATTAAAGTGGACGCCTGAACAGGGACTTGAACCCTGGACCCTCAGATTAAAAGTCTGATGCTCTACCGACTGAGCTATCCAGGCTTCAGAAGAGTAATATTTCACGCAAAAATGTGGTTCCGATGAAAGACTTTGGTAAACTTCCATAACATTCTGGACTGGAGGAGGGTTGACCAGGAGTGGAATGTAGCCTGATAAAACTACACATTATTGAGAAGTCTTAAAGAGCTGAGAACTAACCAAACTCACAACTCAGTCATGGCCACAAGAAGACCTCCTTGATGACGATAGGGTATGAAACCAGCAAGTCACGACAAGATTAAAGTGGACGCCTGAACAGGGACTTGAACCCTGGACCCTCAGATTAAAAGTCTGATGCTCTACCGACTGAGCTATCCAGGCTTCTAAAAAAGTACAATTTTATTTAAAAATGTGTTTGCGTTGAAACCTTAAAAATGGTAAATTACCATCAAATATAGGACTGGTTTTCCCTGAGTGGCATGTTGCCTGGGAATACTCCACTATATTGGAGATGAGGCCTAACCAAACTGACAACTCAGTCATGGCCACAAGAAGACCTCCTTGATGACGATAGGGTATGAAACCAGCAAGTCACTGACATGATTAAAGTGGACGCCTGAACAGGGACTTGAACCCTGGACCCTCAGATTAAAAGTCTGATGCTCTACCGACTGAGCTATCCAGGCTTCTGAAGAGTAATATTTCACGGAAAAATGTGGTTCCGATGAAAGACTTTGGTAAACTTCCATAACATTCTGGACTGGAGGAGGGTTGACCAGGAGTGGAATGTAGCCTGATAAAACTACACATTATTGAGAAGTCTTAAAGAGCTGAGAACTAACCAAACTCACAACTCAGTCATGGCCACAAGAAGACCTCCTTGATGACGATAGGGTATGAAACCAGCAAGTCACGACTAGATTAAAGTGGACGCCTGAACAGGGACTTGAACCCTGGACCCTCAGATTAAAAGTCTGATGCTCTACCGACTGAGCTATCCAGGCTTCAGAAGAGTAATATTTCACGCAAAAATGTGGTTCCGATGAAAGACTTTGGTAAACTTCCATAACATTCTGGACTGGAGGAGGGTTGACCAGGAGTGGAATGTAGCCTGATAAAACTACACATTATTGAGAAGTCTTAAAGAGCTGAGAACTAACCAAACTCACAACTCAGTCATGGCCACAAGAAGACCTCCTTGATGACGATAGGGTGTGAAACCAGCAAGTCACGACATAGATTAAAGTGGACGCCTGAACAGGGACTTGAACCCTGGACCCTCAGATTAAAAGTCTGATGCTCTACCGACTGAGCTATCCAGGCTTCTAAAAAAGTACAATTTTATGTAAAAATGTGTTTGCGTTGAAACCTTAAAAATGGTAAATTACCATCAAATATAGGACTGGTATACCCTGAGTGGCATGTTGCCTGGGAACACTCCACTATATTGGAGGTGAGGCCTAACCAAACTGACAACTCAGTCATGGCCACAAGAAGACCTCCTTGATGACGATAGGGTATGAAACCAGCAAGTCACGACAAGATTAAAGTGGACGCCTGAACAGGGACTTGAACCCTGGACCCTCAGATTAAAAGTCTGATGCTCTACCGACTGAGCTATCCAGGCTTCTGAAGAGTAATATTTCACGGAAAAATGTGGTTCCGATGAAAGACTTTGGTAAACTTCCATAACATTCTGGACTGGAGGAGGGTTGACCAGGAGTGGAATGTAGCCTGATAAAACTACACATTATTGAGAAGTCTTAAAGAGCTGAGAACTAACCAAACTCACAACTCAGTCATGGCCACAAGAAGACCTCCTTGATGACGATAGGGTATGAAACCAGCAAGTCACGACAAGATTAAAGTGGACGCCTGAACAGGGACTTGAACCCTGGACCCTCAGATTAAAAGTCTGATGCTCTACCGACTGAGCTATCCAGGCTTCTAAAAAAGTACAATTTTATCTAAAAATGTGTTTGCAGTTGAAACCTTAAAAATGGTAAATTACCATCAAATATAGGACTGGTTTACCCTGAGTGGCATGTTGCCTGGGAACACTCCACTATATTGGAGATGAGGCCTAACAAAACTGACAACTCAGTCATGGCCACAAGAAGACCTCCTTGATGACGATAGGGTATGAAACCAGCAAGTCACGACAAGATTAAAGTGGACGCCTGAACAGGGACTTGAACCCTGGACCCTCAGATTAAAAGTCTGATGCTCTACCGACTGAGCTATCCAGGCTTCTGAAGAGTAATATTTCACGCAAAAATGTAGTTCCGATGAAAGACTTTGGTAAACTTCCATAACATTCTGGACTGGAGGAGGGTTGACCAGGAGTGGAATGTAGCCTGATAAAACTACACATTATTGAGAAGTCTTAAAGAGCTGAGAACTAACCAAACTCACAACTCAGTCATGGCCACAAGAAGACCTCCTTGATGACGATAGGGTATGAAACCAGCAAGTCACGACTAGATTACAGTGGACGCCTGAACAGGGACTTGAACCCTGGACCCTCAGATTAAAAGTCTGATGCTCTACCGACTGAGCTATCCAGGCTTCAGAAGAGTAATATTTCACGCAAAAATGTGGTTCCGATGAAAGACTTTGGTAAACTTCCATAACATTCTGGACTGGAGGAGGGTTGACCAGGAGTGGAATGTAGCCTGATAAAACTACACATTATTGAGAAGTCTTAAAGAGCTGAGAACTAACCAAACTCACAACTCAGTCATGGCCACAAGAAGACCTCCTTGATGACGATAGGGTATGAAACCAGCAAGTCACGACAAGATTAAAGTGGACGCCTGAACAGGGACTTGAACCCTGGACCCTCAGATTAAAAGTCTGATGCTCTACCGACTGAGCTATCCAGGCTTCTAAAAAAGTACAATTTTATTTAAAAATGTGTTTACGTTGAAACCTTAAAAATGGTAAATTACCATCAAATATAGGACTGGTTTCCCTGAGTGGCATGTTGCCTGGGAACACTCCACTATATTGGAGATGAGGCCTAACCAAACTGACAACTCAGTCATGGCCACAAGAAGACCTCCTTGATGACGATAGGGTATGAAACCAGCAAGTCACGACATAGATTAAAGTGGACGCCTGAACAGGGACTTGAACCCTGGACCCTCAGATTAAAAGTCTGATGCTCTACCGACTGAGCTATCCAGGCTTCAGAAGAGTAATATTTCACGCAAAAATGTAGTTCCGATGAAAGACTTTGGTAAACTTCCATAACATTCTGGACTGGAGGAGGGTTGACCAGGAGTGGAATGTAGCCTGATAAAACTACACATTATTGAGAAGTCTTAAAGAGCTGAGAACTAACCAAACTCACAACTCAGTCATGGCCACAAGAAGACCTCCTTGATGACGATAGGGTATGAAACCAGCAAGTCACGACAAGATTAAAGTGGACGCCTGAACAGGGACTTGAACCCTGGACCCTCAGATTAAAAGTCTGATGCTCTACCGACTGAGCTATCCAGGCTTCTAAAAAAGTACAATTTTATTTAAAAATGTGTTTGCGTTGAAACCTTAAAAATGGTAAATTACCATCAAATATAGGACTGGTTTTACCCTGAGTGGCATGTTGCCTGGGAACACTCCACTATATTGGAGGTGAGGCCTAACCAAACTGACAACTCAGTCATGGCCACAAGAAGACCTCCTTGATGACGATAGGGTATGAAACCAGCAAGTCACTGACATAGATTAAAGTGGACGCCTGAACAGGGACTTGAACCCTGGACCCTCAGATTAAAAGTCTGATGCTCTACCGACTGAGCTATCCAGGCTTCTGAAGAGTAATATTTCACGGAAAAATGTGGTTCCGATGAAAGACTTTGGTAAACTTCCATAACATTCTGGACTGGAGGAGGGTTGACCAGGAGTGGAATGTAGCCTGATAAAACTACACATTATTGAGAAGTCTTAAAGAGCTGAGAACTAACCAAACTCACAACTCAGTCATGGCCACAAGAAGACCTCCTTGATGACGATAGGGTGTGAAACCAGCAAGTCACGACAAGATTAAAGTGGACGCCTGAACAGGGACTTGAACCCTGGACCCTCAGATTAAAAGTCTGATGCTCTACCGACTGAGCTATCCAGGCTTCTAAAAAAGTACAATTTTATTTAAAAATGTGTTTGCGTTGAAACCTTAAAAATGGTAAATTACCATCAAATATAGGACTGGTTTTCCCTGAGTGGCATGTTGCCTGGGAACACTCCACTATATTGGAGATGAGGCCTAACCAAACTGACAACTCAGTCATGGCCACAAGAAGACCTCCTTGATGACGATAGGGTATGAAACCAGCAAGTCACTGACATGATTAAAGTGGACGCCTGAACAGGGACTTGAACCCTGGACCCTCAGATTAAAAGTCTGATGCTCTACCGACTGAGCTATCCAGGCTTCTGAAGAGTAGTATTTCACGGAAAAATGTGGTTCCGATGAAAGACTTTGGTAAACTTCCATAACATTCTGGACTGGAGGAGGGTTGACCAGGAGTGGAATGTAGCCTGATAAAACTACACATTATTGAGAAGTCTTAAAGAGCTGAGAACTAACCAAACTCACAACTCAGTCATGGCCACAAGAAGACCTCCTTGATGACGATAGGGTATGAAACCAGCAAGTCACGACAAGATTAAAGTGGACGCCTGAACAGGGACTTGAACCCTGGACCCTCAGATTAAAAGTCTGATGCTCTACCGACTGAGCTATCCAGGCTTCTAAAAAAGTACATTTTTATGTAAAAATGTGTTTGCGTTGAAACCTTAAAAATGGTAAATTACCATCAAATATAGGACTGGTTTACCCTGAGTGGCATGTTGCCTGGGAACACTCCACTATATTGGAGATGAGGCCTAACCAAACTGACAACTCAGTCATGGCCACAAGAAGACCTCCTTGATGACGATAGGGTATGAAACCAGCAAGTCACGACAAGATTAAAGTGGACGCCTGAACAGGGACTTGAACCCTGGACCCTCAGATTAAAAGTCTGATGCTCTACCGACTGAGATATCCAGGCTTCAGAAGAGTAATATTTCACGCAAAAATGTAGTTCCGATGAAAGACTTTGGTAAACTTCCATAACATTCTGGACTGGAGGAGGGTTGACCAGGAGTGGAATGTAGCCTGATAAAACTACACATTATTGAGAAGTCTTAAAGAGCTGAGAACTAACCAAACTCACAACTCAGTCATGGCCACAAGAAGACCTCCTTGATGACGATAGGGTATGAAACCAGCAAGTCACGACTAGATTAAAGTGGACGCCTGAACAGGGACTTGAACCCTGGACCCTCAGATTAAAAGTCTGATGCTCTACCGACTGAGCTATCCAGGCTTCAGAAGAGTAATATTTCACGCAAAAATGTGGTTCCGATGAAAGACTTTGGTAAACTTCCATAACATTCTGGACTGGAGGAGGGTTGACCAGGAGTGGAATGTAGCCTGATAAAACTACACATTATTGAGAAGTCTTAAAGAGCTGAGAACTAACCAAACTCACAACTCAGTCATGGCCACAAGAAGACCTCCTTGATGACGATAGGGTATGAAACCAGCAAGTCACGACAAGATTGAAAGTGGACGCCTGAACAGGGACTTGAACCCTGGACCCTCAGATTAAAAGTCTGATGCTCTACCGACTGAGCTATCCAGGCTTCTAAAAAAGTACAATTTTATTTAAAAATGTGTTTGCGTTGAAACCTTAAAAATGGTAAATTACCATCAAATATAGGACTGGTTTTCCCTGAGTGGCATGTTGCCTGGGAATACTCCACTATATTGGAGGTGAGGCCTAACCAAACTGACAACTCAGTCATGGCCACAAGAAGACCTCCTTGATGACGATAGGGTGTGAAACCAGCAAGTCACAACAAGATTAAAGTGGACGCCTGAACAGGGACTTGAACCCTGGACCCTCAGATTAAAAGTCTGATGCTCTACCGACTGAGATATCCAGGCTTCAGAAGAGTAATATTTCACGCAAAAATGTAGTTCCGATGAAAGACTTTGGTAAACTTCCATAACATTCTGGACTGGAGGAGGGTTGACCAGGAGTGGAATGTAGCCTGATAAAACTACACATTATTGAGAAGTCTTAAAGAGCTGAGAACTAACCAAACTCACAACTCAGTCATGGCCACAAGAAGACCTCCTTGATGACGATAGGGTATGAAACCAGCAAGTCACGACTAGATTAAAGTGGACGCCTGAACAGGGACTTGAACCCTGGACCCTCAGATTAAAAGTCTGATGCTCTACCGACTGAGCTATCCAGGCTTCAGAAGAGTAATATTTCACGCAAAAATGTGGTTCCGATGAAAGACTTTGGTAAACTTCCATAACATTCTGGACTGGAGGAGGGTTGACCAGGAGTGGAATGTAGCCTGATAAAACTACACATTATTGAGAAGTCTTAAAGAGCTGAGAACTAACCAAACTCACAACTCAGTCATGGCCACAAGAAGACCTCCTTGATGACGATAGGGTATGAAACCAGCAAGTCACGACAAGATTGAAGTGGACGCCTGAACAGGGACTTGAACCCTGGACCCTCAGATTAAAAGTTGATGCTCTACCGACTGAGCTATCCAGGCTTCTAAAAAAGTACAATTTTATTTAAAAATGTGTTTGCGTTGAAACCTTAAAAATGGTAAATTACCATCAAATATAGGACTGGTTTTCCCTGAGTGGCATGTTGCCTGGGAATACTCCACTATATTGGAGGTGAGGCCTAACCAAACTGACAACTCAGTCATGGCCACAAGAAGACCTCCTTGATGACGATAGGGTGTGAAACCAGCAAGTCACAACAAGATTAAAGTGGACGCCTGAACAGGGACTTGAACCCTGGACCCTCAGATTAAAAGTCTGATGCTCTACCGACTGAGATATCCAGGCTTCAGAAGAGTAATATTTCACGCAAAAATGTAGTTCCGATGAAAGACTTTGGTAAACTTCCATAACATTCTGGACTGGAGGAGGGTTGACCAGGAGTGGAATGTAGCCTGATAAAACTACACATTATTGAGAAGTCTTAAAGAGCTGAGAACTAACCAAACTCACAACTCAGTCATGGCCACAAGAAGACCTCCTTGATGACGATAGGGTATGAAACCAGCAAGTCACGACTAGATTAAAGTGGACGCCTGAACAGGGACTTGAACCCTGGACCCTCAGATTAAAAGTCTGATGCTCTACCGACTGAGCTATCCAGGCTTCAGAAGAGTAATATTTCACGCAAAAATGTGGTTCCGATGAAAGACTTTGGTAAACTTCCATAACGTTCTGGACTGGAGGAGGGTTGACCAGGAGTGGAATGTAGCCTGATAAAACTACACATTATTGAGAAGTCTTAAAGAGCTGAGAACTAACCAAACTCACAACTCAGTCATGGCCACAAGAAGACCTCCTTGATGACGATAGGGTATGAAACCAGCAAGTCACGACAAGATTAAAGTGGACGCCTGAACAGGGACTTGAACCCTGGACCCTCAGATTAAAAGTCTGATGCTCTACCGACTGAGCTATCCAGGCTTCTAAAAAAGTACAATTTTATTTAAAAATGTGTTTGCGTTGAAACCTTAAAAATGGTAAATTACCATCAAATATAGGACTGGTTTTCCCTGAGTGGCATGTTGCCTGGGAACACTCCACTATATTGGAGATGAGGCCTAACCAAACTGACAACTCAGTCATGGCCACAAGAAGACCTCCTTGATGACGATAGGGTGTGAAACCAGCAAGTCACTGACATGATTAAAGTGGACGCCTGAACAGGGACTTGAACCCTGGACCCTCAGATTAAAAGTCTGATGCTCTACCGACTGAGCTATCCAGGCTTCTGAAGAGTAATATTTCACGGAAAAATGTGGTTCCGATGAAAGACTTTGGTAAACTTCCATAACATTCTGGACTGGAGGAGGGTTGACCAGGAGTGGAATGTAGCCTGATAAAACTACACATTATTGAGAAGTCTTAAAGAGCTGAGAACTAACCAAACTCACAACTCAGTCATGGCCACAAGAAGACCTCCTTGATGACGATAGGGTATGAAACCAGCAAGTCACGACAAGATTAAAGTGGACGCCTGAACAGGGACTTGAACCCTGGACCCTCAGATTAAAAGTCTGATGCTCTACCGACTGAGCTATCCAGGCTTCGAAAAAAGTACAATTTTATTTAAAAATGTGTTTGCGTTGAAACCTTAAAAATGGTAAATTACCATCAAATATAGGACTGGTTTTCCTTGAGTGGCATGTTGCCTGGGAATACTCCACTATATTGGAGATGAGGCCTAACCAAACTGACAACTCAGTCATGGCCACAAGAAGACCTCCTTGATGACGATAGGGTATGAAACCAGCAAGTCACTGACATGATTAAAGTGGACGCCTGAACAGGGACTTGGACCCTGGACCCTCAGATTAAAAGTCTGATGCTCTACCGACTGAGCTATCCAGGCTTCAGAAGAGTAATATTTCACGCAAAAATGTGTTTCCGATGAAAGAATTTGGTAAACTTCCATAACATTCTGGACTGGAGGAGGGTTGACCAGGAGTGGAATGTAGCCTGATAAAACTACACATTATTGAGAAGTCTTAAAGAGCTGAGAACTAACCAAACTCACAACTCAGTCATGGCCACAAGAAGACCTCCTTGATGACGATAGGGTGTGAAACCAGCAAGTCACGACTAGATTAAAGTGGACGCCTGAACAGGGACTTGAACCCTGGACCCTCAGATTAAAAGTCTGATGCTCTACCGACTGAGCTATCCAGGCTTCAGAAGAGTAATATTTCACGCAAAAATGTGGTTCCGATGAAAGACTTTGGTAAACAACCATAACATTCTGGACTGGAGGAGGGTTGACCAGGAGTGGAATGTAGCCTGATAAAACTACACATTATTGAGAAGTCTTAAAGAGCTGAGAAGTCTTAAAGAGCTGAGAACTAACCAAACTCACAACTCAGTCATGGCCACAAGAAGACCTCCTTGATGACGATAGGGTGTGAAACCAGCAAGTCACGACAAGATTAAAGTGGACGCCTGAACAGGGACTTGAACCCTGGACCCTCAGATTAAAAGTCTGATGCTCTACCGACTGAGCTATCCAGGCTTCTGAAGAGTAATATTTCACGCAAAAATGTGGTTCCGATGAAAGACTTTGGTAAACTTCCATAACATTCTGGACTGGAGGAGGGTTGACCAGGAGTGGAATGTAGCCTGATAAAACTACACATTATTGAGAAGTCTTAAAGAGCTAAGAATTAACCAAACTCACAACTCAGTCATGGCCACAAGAAGACCTCCTTGATGACGATAGGGTGTGAAACCAGCAAGTCACGACTAGATTAAAGTGGACGCCTGAACAGGGACTTGAACCCTGGACCCTCAGATTAAAAGTTGATGCTCTACCGACTGAGCTATCCAGGCTTCTAAAAAAGTACAATTTTATTTAAAAATGTGTTTGCGTTGAAACCTTAAAAATGGTAAATTACCATCAAATATAGGACTGGTTTACCCTGAGTGGCATGTTGCCTGGGAACACTCCACTATATTGGAGATGAGGCCTAACCAAACTGACAACTCAGTCATGGCCACAAGAAGACCTCCTTGATGACGATAGGGTATGAAACCAGCAAGTCACGACAAGATTAACTTGGACGCCTGAACAGGGACTTGAACCCTGGACCCTCAGATTAAAAGTCTGATGCTCTACCGACTGAGCTATCCAGGCTTCTGAAGAGTAATATTTCACGCAAAAATGTGGTTCCGATGAAAGACTTTGGTAAACTTCCATAACATTCTGGACTGGAAGAGGGTTGACCAGGAGTGGAATGTAGCCTGATAAAACTACACATTATTGAGAAGTCTTAAAGAGCTGAGAATTAACCAAACTCACAACTCAGTCATGGCCACAAGAAGACCTCCTTGATGACGATAGGGTGTGAAACCAGCAAGTCACGACTAGATTAAAGTGGACGCCTGAACAGGGACTTGAACCCTGGACCCTCAGATTAAAAGTCTGATGCTCTACCGACTGAGCTATCCAGGCTTCAGAAGAGTAATATTTCACGCAAAAATGTGGTTCCGATGAAAGACTTTGGTAAACTTCCATAACATTCTGGACTGGAGGAGGGTTGACCAGGAGTGGAATGTAGCCTGATAAAACTACACATTATTGAGAAGTCTTAAAGAGCTGAGAACTAACCAAACTCACAACTCAGTCATGGCCACAAGAAGACCTCCTTGATGACGATAGGGTATGAAACCAGCAAGTCACGACAAGATTAAAGTGGACGCCTGAACAGGGACTTGAACCCTGGACCCTCAGATTAAAAGTCTGATGCTCTACCGACTGAGCTATCCAGGCTTCGAAAAAAGTACAATTTTATGTAAAAATGTGTTTGCGTTGAAACCTTAAAAATGGTAAATTACCATCAAATATAGGACTGGTTGACCCTGAGTGGCATGTTGCCTGGGAACACTCCACTATATTGGAGGTGAGGCCTAACCAAACTGACAACTCAGTCATGGCCACAAGAAGACCTCCTTGATGACGATAGGGTGTAAATCCAGCAAGTCACGACAAGATTAACTTGGACGCCTGAACAGGGACTAGAACCCTGGACCCTCAGATTAAAAGTCTGATGCTCTACCGACTGAGCTATCCAGGCTTCAGAAGAGTAATATTTCACGCAAAAATGTGGTTCCGATGAAAGACTTTGGTAAACAACCATAACATTCTGGACTGGAGGAGGGTTGACCAGGAGTGGAATGTAGCCTGATAAAACTACACATTATTGAGAAGTCTTAAAGAGCTGAGAAGTCTTAAAGAGCTGAGAACTAACCAAACTCACAACTCAGTCATGGCCACAAGAAGACCTCCTTGATGACGATAGGGTGTGAAACCAGCAAGTCACGACAAGATTAAAGTGGACGCCTGAACAGGGACTTGAACCCTGGACCCTCAGATTAAAAGTCTGATGCTCTACCGACTGAGCTATCCAGGCTTCTGAAGAGTAATATTTCACGCAAAAATGTGGTTCCGATGAAAGACTTTGGTAAAATTCCATAACATTCTGGACTGGAGGAGGGTTGACCAGGAGTGGAATGTAGCCTGATAAAACTACACATTATTGAGAAGTCTTAAAGAGCTGAGAACTAACCAAACTCACAACTCAGTCATGGCCACAAGAAGACCTCCTTGATGACGATAGGGTATGAAACCAGCAAGTCACGACAAGATTAAAGTGGACGCCTGAACAGGGACTTGAACGCTGGACCCTCAGATTAAAAGTCTGATGCTCTACCGACTGAGCTATCCAGGCTTCAGAAGAGTAATATTTCACGCAAAAATGTGGTTCCGATGAAAGACTTTGGTAAACTTCCATAACATTCTGGACTGGAGGAGGGTTGACCAGGAGTGGAATGTAGCCTGATAAAACTACACATTATTGAGAAGTCTTAAAGAGCTAAGAATTAACCAAACTCACAACTCAGTCATGGCCACAAGAAGACCTCCTTGATGACGATAGGGTGTGAAACCAGCAAGTCACGACTAGATTAAAGTGGACGCCTGAACAGGGACTTGAACCCTGGACCCTCAGATTAAAAGTTGATGCTCTACCGACTGAGCTATCCAGGCTTCTAAAAAAGTACAATTTTATTTAAAAATGTGTTTGCGTTGAAACCTTAAAAATGGTAAATTACCATCAAATATAGGACTGGTTTACCCTGAGTGGCATGTTGCCTGGGAACACTCCACTATATTGGAGATGAGGCCTAACCAAACTGACAACTCAGTCATGGCCACAAGAAGACCTCCTTGATGACGATAGGGTATGAAACCAGCAAGTCACGACAAGATTAACTTGGACGCCTGAACAGGGACTTGAACCCTGGACCCTCAGATTAAAAGTCTGATGCTCTACCGACTGAGCTATCCAGGCTTCTGAAGAGTAATATTTCACGCAAAAATGTGGTTCCGATGAAAGACTTTGGTAAACTTCCATAACATTCTGGACTGGAAGAGGGTTGACCAGGAGTGGAATGTAGCCTGATAAAACTACACATTATTGAGAAGTCTTAAAGAGCTGAGAATTAACCAAACTCACAACTCAGTCATGGCCACAAGAAGACCTCCTTGATGACGATAGGGTGTGAAACCAGCAAGTCACGACTAGATTAAAGTGGACGCCTGAACAGGGACTTGAACCCTGGACCCTCAGATTAAAAGTCTGATGCTCTACCGACTGAGCTATCCAGGCTTCAGAAGAGTAATATTTCACGCAAAAATGTGGTTCCGATGAAAGACTTTGGTAAACTTCCATAACGTTCTGGACTGGAGGAGGGTTGACCAGGAGTGGAATGTAGCCTGATAAAACTACACATTATTGAGAAGTCTTAAAGAGCTGAGAACTAACCAAACTCACAACTCAGTCATGGCCACAAGAAGACCTCCTTGATGACGATAGGGTATGAAACCAGCAAGTCACGACAAGATTGAAGTGGACGCCTGAACAGGGACTTGAACCCTGGACCCTCAGATTAAAAGTTGATGCTCTACCGACTGAGCTATCCAGGCTTCTAAAAAAGTACAATTTTATTTAAAAATGTGTTTGCGTTGAAACCTTAAAAATGGTAAATTACCATCAAATATAGGACTGGTTTACCCTGAGTGGCATGTTGCCTGGGAACACTCCACTATATTGGAGATGAGGCCTAACCAAACTGACAACTCAGTCATGGCCACAAGAAGACCTCCTTGATGACGATAGGGTATGAAACCAGCAAGTCACTGACATGATTAAAGTGGACGCCTGAACAGGGACTTGAACCCTTGACCCTCAGATTAAAAGTCTGATGCTCTACCGACTGAGCTATCCAGGCTTCTAAAGAGTAGTATTTCACGGAAAAATGTGGTTCCGATGAAAGACTTTGGTAAACTTCCATAACATTCTGGACTGGAGGAGGGTTGACCAGGAGTGGAATGTAGCCTGATAAAACTACACATTATTGAGAAGTCTTAAAGAGCTGAGAACTAACCAAACTCACAACTCAGTCATGGCCACAAGAAGACCTCCTTGATGACGATAGGGTATGAAACCAGCAAGTCACGACAAGATTAAAGTGGACGCCTGAACAGGGACTTGAACCCTGGACCCTCAGATTAAAAGTCTGATGCTCTACCGACTGAGCTATCCAGGCTTCTAAAAAAGTACAATTTTATTTAAAAATGTGTTTGCGTTGAAACCTTAAAAATGGTAAATTACCATCAAATATAGGACTGGTTTTCCCTGAGTGGCATGTTGCCTGGGAATACTCCACTATATTGGAGATGAGGCCTAACCAAACTGACAACTCAGTCATGGCCACAAGAAGACCTCCTTGATGACGATAGGGTATGAAACCAGCAAGTCACTGACATGATTAAAGTGGACGCCTGAACAGGGACTTGAACCCTGGACCCTCAGATTAAAAGTCTGATGCTCTACCGATTAAGCTATCAAGGCTTCTAAAAAAGTACAATTTTATGTAAAAATGTGTTTGCGTTGAAACCTTAAAAATGGTAAATTACCATCAAATATAGGACTGGTTGACCCTGAGTGGCATGTTGCCTGGGAACACTCCACTATATTGGAGGTGAGGCCTAACCAAACTGACAACTCAGTCATGGCCACAAGAAGAACTCCTTGATGACGATAGGGTGTGAAACCAGCAAGTCACGACTAGATTAAAGTGGACGCCTGAACAGGGACTTGAACCCTGGACCCTCAGATTAAAAGTCTGATGCTCTACCGACTGAGCTATCCAGGCTTCAGAAGAGTAATATTTCACGCAAAAATGTGGTTCCGATGAAAGACTTTGGTAAACTTCCATAACATTCTGGACTGGAGGAGGGTTGACCAGGAGTGGAATGTAGCCTGATAAAACTACACATTATTGAGAAGTCTTAAAGAGCTGAGAAGTCTTAAAGAGCTGAGAACTAACCAAACTCACAACTCAGTCATGGCCACAAGAAGACCTCCTTGATGACGATAGGGTGTAAAACCAGCAAGTCACGACTAGATTAAAGTGGACGCCTGAACAGGGACTTGAACCCTGGACCCTCAGATTAAAAGTCTGATGCTCTACCGACTGAGCTATCCAGGCTTCTGAAGAGTAAGATTTCACGCAAAAATGTGGTTCCGATGAAAGACTTTGGTAAAATTCCATAACATTCTGGACTGGAAGAGGGTTGACCAGGAGTGGAATGTAGCCTGATAAAACTACACATTATTGAGAAGTCTTAAAGAGCTGAGAACTAACCAAACTCAGTCATGGCCACAAGAAGACCTCCTTGATGACAATAGGGTATGAAACCAGCAAGTCACGACAAGATTAAAGTGGACGCCTGAACAGGGACTTGAACCCTGGACCCTCAGATTAAAAGTCTGATGCTCTACCGACTGAGCTATCCAGGCTTCTGAAGAGTAATATTTCACGCAAAAATGTGTTTCCGATGAAAGACTTTGGTAAACTTCCATAACATTCTGGACTTAAAAGTCTTCCATAACTTAAAAGTCTGATGCTCTACCGCCTGAAGAAACAAGTTTGTGGTGCAGAACACTGTTGGCCATTATCATAACAATTAAGTGCAGGTAATGTAATCCAGATCTCAGACTAAACGTCTTACTCTCCACCAACTGAACTACCAGAATCCATTTGCCCAAAAGTCAGTCAACTAGTCCAAAAACAGATGTCAAATATGTGACAATTTAAATTAACATAACACATTGCTGCAGTATTAAAATCTACCCACTCTTTGATAGTGATGGAGGTTGGGATCTCGGTCCAGAGGCGGGCAAACTTCACAGGTGTCACCAGCTCCTGAGGGTCTCGGTCTACGTGGGCATGGAGCATGAGGCGACAGAAGGAGGCCCGGATGTCAAAGGGCAGCGTCTCGTCCATCATGCACAGGAAGATGAGCTCCACATCCAGCTGTTTGGAGATCTCATCTATGGCCAGATATTGACGGTCCAGACACATTCGTGCAAAGAGCTTCAGCTGGTATCTGAGGGAGTCCAGAACCACAAAGGCAGTTTGCTTTCTTCTCTCGTCATTGTTGGGTTAACTTACAATATCCTGAAATATTGGTAAAATCTTGGGTGCATGGCCCTCCTTGTGTGTCTACCTGTAGTAGGTGAGGACGTTCTCATCGTGAGCGTTTCCTTGCCTCGCCTCCTGAGCCAGCTGTCGGATGCCCTTCTCCTGTCTCTCATTGGTTTTGTCTGTCCACACGAGCCACACCTGCACCAAGAGACAACAACAGAAATAGAACTGATGAGGACCCAGAAGAAGAAGCAGAAAAACATGGTTCTGCAACTTCAATCTGCAAGTCAGTCTCCACCCACAGCTGGTCTGGTCCAGACAGTCTTGCAGAGCATGTCAGGGAAATGGAGAATTGCTGTGAATAATCTAAGATGGAAGGATTCATCTCTAGGAAGAGATCGTTTTATGGATAAAAATTCCACTTGTGCTTTTTCACCCCAGAGTCAATAGCAGCATCAATGACAGCAGTCGTGTCAGAGAGTCCTTGTAACCTCGTGGTCTTGATGCCAACATCCCCGGTTTGATTCCGGACTTGAATCTTTGTTGCCTTTTATAACGAATAAGAAATAAACAGAGATGCATGCAGATTGACCTCTTCCTCATCTCCGTAGTCGTCCATCCCCAGGTAGTCTCCCTGACCGCCACCAGAGGGCGCATCTTTGGGAACACGACGTCTAGATGACAGAAAACAGAAATCAAGTTCAATTGTAACATGTTGACATTAAAAGCATCATTTAGATCAGCTAGCAGGAAACTATACTTCAAAATAAAAACTCTGTTCTGGAAATTGAATACATAAAGAAAAAGGTGCTCCGTGAACCCAGCGAACCCAATAATGTTCAGACGACTCTCGCTGGATTACTTTGATTCTGAAAAAGACTTGAAGTGGATTAATGAACGTTAAGGGATAACGACGTCCAGGGGAGGTAGGTCTCTGTTTACAGAACCATCCTGTAACCCTTCGATGGTCCACGCCAACGTCACGTCCAATAAGCCTTGGATAATGCAGAACTCATTTGTGATTGAGGGGGTCAAAGGTCATCCCTCACTTACTCTGTCTTGATGAGGATGTCCTGGTTTTTGGGGTCCAGCACACATTTACAGATGAGCTCCTGAGTGACGGGAATAGCAACATTGTTGGACACGCAGAGGTCTGACAGGTAGTCCAGAAACCTGCACACACACACACACACACACACACACCAGATATTAAAGTAACATTCAGCTCAAGCCCCTCCCTTCCCCCACTGCTTGCCGCCTCCATGTGCACCTGGGCTCTCGGTTCTTGCGGACCAGGCTGACGAAGGTCTCCACCTCGGTCTTGGTGATGTGTTTCTCCAGCAGCTTCCTGTTGTTGTTCAGCAGCGCGGTGATGGTGTCCTCGGCCAGGATGTCGTAGCCGATCTGACCCTGCATCACGCCGAACTGCTTGGCTATGTGCTCCTGGTGGGGGGGTCAACAACACCTTCATCTTCACCATCATCGTCATCATCGTCATTAATGACACGTCAGAATCATTTATTGGCCAAGTACGTCGCACATAGAAGGACTTTGACTCGCTGAAAGGTGCATAACAATAAACATAGAATAAAACAATAAAATAATACAAAATATAATAAAAACAATAAACGTATCTATAAACAATTATAGATAAATATGGTAAACGGATAACAGTACTTTAAAACAAATATTTATAAATATGATTTTTATCTATATATAAAATATCTCTATATATAATATAATATTTATAAATGTTAAATTATATTTCTATATATATAATATATATAATATAATATTTATAAATATTAAATTATATTTATATATATATATATATATATATATATATGTTATATTATATTTATATATATTATATTATATTTATATAAAATAAAAGTGGCATGAGTATTTAGAAAAGAGAAATAGTCCTAGTATAGAACTTTGGGGTACACCCTTTGATCTGAACACATTGAGTAAGATTAGTTGACCGGGGCTCATCATCACTTTTATCATCATCATCATCACTTTTATCATCATCATCATCACTTTCATCATCATCATCATCATCACTTTCATCTTCATCATCATCACTTTCATCATCTTCCTCTTCACCTGGTTCTTGCGGTAGTCCTCCTGGGAGTGCCGGAGGACCCTGTAGCAGAGTCTGAACATGTACTGGTAGGGAGAGTTCTTCTGGTCCGCCAGCTCCTCCAGACGCAGCAGAGGACCCTCCCCTCCCCCACGGTCCTTGAAGGGGGCCTTCAGGATGCCGAAGATCTGGACACACAGGCAGGTGTTGGCTAGTGGGGTTCCCCGCTTTACCTGTGACCAGCGGCCGGTTGTGGACTCGTACCTGCTTCAGGATGTTCTGCTCCCTCATCAGCTTCTGCCTCTCCCGGTTGACTTTGGTCATGAGGACGTCCAGGACCGGCTGGCCGCTGTTCAGGGCGTCGGCCACGAAGAAGACCACGTCCTCCAGCAGCTTGATGGCGAACCTGAGCGGCGAGAAGCCGACATGTGACCTTTGACCCCGTGGTCTTCAACATCAAGACAATTCAGAACAAATTCTCACAAACACACACACACACACTCACACACACACTCACACACACACACACTCGTACCGCCGGTCGTTCTGGCTGATGAAGCCCTGGCTGAACTGGTCCACACACACACACACACACACACTTACACACACACTCACACTCACACACTCACACACTCACACACACACACACACACACACACACACTCACACACTCACACACTCACACACTCACACACTCACACACTCGTACCGCCGGTCGTTCTGGCTGATGAAGCCCTGGCTGAACTGGTCCACACACACACACACACACACACACACACACACACACACACACACTCACACACACACACACACACACACACTCACACACACACACACACACACACACACACTCACACACTCACACACTCACACACTCACACACTCACACACTCACACACACACACACACACACACACACACACACACACACTCACACACACACACACTCGTACCGCCGGTCGTTCTGGCTGATGAAGCCCTGGCTGAACTGGTCCACTACGGTGCTCAGCATGGCGCTGGCGTCGTTGGCGAAGTCCAGATCTCTGATCTCCATCACGGGAACGGAGACGATGGCGAACGCCTCCTTGTCCTCCTTCGTGGGACACGTTCCCAACTGCAGAACCACAAGCAGCTTCTATTATCTGGAGCGGCCACGTTGTGGTTCTAAACCTATCGGTCCACATTGTGGTTCTAAACCTATCGGTCCACGTTGTGGTTCTGAACCTATCGGTTCACATTGTGGTTCTGAACCTATCGGTCCACGTTGTGGTTCTAAACCTATCGGTCCACGTTGTGGTTCTGAACCTATCGGTTCACATTGTGGTTCTAAAACTATCGGTCCACGTTGTGGTTCTGAACCTATCGGTTCACATTGTGGTTCTAAAACTATCGGTCCACGTTGTGGTTCTAAACCTATCGGTTCACATTGTGGTTCTAAACCTATCGGTCCACGTTGTGGTTCTGAACCTATCGGTTCACATTGTGGTTCTGAACCTATCGGTCCACGTTGTGGTTCTGAACCTATCGGTTCACGTTGTGGTTCTAAACCTATCGGTCCACGTTGTGGTTCTAAACCTATCGGTCCACGTTGTGGTTCTGAACCTATCGGTTCACATTGTGGTTCTAAACCTATCGGTCCACGTTGTGGTTCTGAACCTATCGGTTCACATTGTGGTTCTAAACCTATCGGTCCACGTTGTGGTTCTGAACCTATCGGTTCACGTTGTGGTTCTAAACCTATCGGTCCACGTTGTGGTTCTGAACCTATCGGTTCACGTTGTGGTTCTAAACCTATCGGTTCACATTGTGGTTCTAAACCTATCGGTCCACGTTGTGGTTCTGAACCTATCGGTTCACGTTGTGGTTCTAAACCTATCGGTCCACGTTGTGGTTCTGAACCTATCGGTTCACGTTGTGGTTCTAAACCTATCGGTTCACATTGTGGTTCTAAACCTATCGGTTCACATTGTGGTTCTGAACCTATCGGTCCACGTTGTGGTTCTGAACCTATCGGTTCACATTGTGCAACACTGGTGCCAAAATGATTCGTTCTGTCTCAGTTTGCCAAAACAGGTACTTCAAATCTTAAATGTTCTCACAATGAATTGTTCAAAATTGTCCAAATTATGATTTAGGGACAAATAAAAAGTATTCAAATCAATAATGGACCAATCAGTAAAGGATCAACAAATCAATTGGCTGATGAACAGAACGTTAATGAGGACATTTTTGATAATTAGGGCCCGAGACCCGACGTAGTCAGTCGAGGACCTATTGTTTTCGCTATGTTTATTATTATTATTCTTATGCTGGCACTTTGCAAGGGGAAAAGAGGGTCTAGGCCTAAAGTTGCATACTTCAAAATTCCCACACATATCAGGATCGGTGAAAATACTTATCTGATTGGGGTATCGGAAAAAACACGAAAAAATTAGCTCGGTGGCGCCCCCTTGTGTTGGAAATTTTTTAAACTTTTCCTCACGCTTTGTCGAGTTGTAAAACAGTGTATTCCTCCTGGAGCTTAAACCCGATTCATTCCAACGTCGGGCAGTGTGATCTTGAGACCGTAGTAGTCAAAAGTTCTGAAAGGATTTTAAAAATATAAAACTATGTGTAGGGCGTCACCGCAAAGAACACCATTCGCCATGAAAATGGAATTTTTTTTTAACTTGGCCATACATTATGTAATCTGCTCCATATTTCTCACAGGTCATGACATACTGAAGTCATCCATATGTTAATTTGAATTCTAGTCATAGCGCCCCCTACAAATATTAATGTAAGCAGCCCCAGTGCTACGTTTGGCTTACATATCTAAAACTTGGTAGGCATATGTAACACATGTAGACGAAAAAGAAAGTCTCTTGGGACCATGCTCCAAACTGTACCGGAAGTCGGCCATTTTGATTTCGGTGTGATTCTTTTCATAATTTAGCCCATTCCTCTAAATCATCGGATAGGCTTCAAATGTGGTCAGTGGTCTAAAATCCTTGGTGATTAAAGGTTTTCAAAATCTTGTTTCGTGCAAGGCTGTTGCCGTGACATTGACACTTTGCCATGAAGGCAAAGAGGTTTTGGGGGGCTAAACATGCTCAAAACACACCCAAACTTAGCACACACATATACTGTCTTAAATGTAGTTGTATGATATGATTTTAATCCTTAAAAATGTCAGTCCAAAAAGCAGCTCTCGCAGTAGGTTTGAGATAAACATCAAAAACTTGGTAGGAGTATGTAACACATATTGATTTAAAAATAACTGCTCTAAACTGTACCAGAAGTCGGCAATTTTGAGTTTTGTGTGATCTTTCCGTTAATTTCTTTTTAATTCCAGGCTAAATTGCCATGGTTTCCCTGTAGGTGGCGTTTTGACTAAATATTTGCATGATAGTGCCATGTTGATGTAGTTGGACTTGAATGAAAGTTAACAAAACAGTATTGTCATTTGCTTTGACTTTAATTTAGAGTTTGATGGTGCCCTCTACAAATATTAATTTGTAAAAATCAGGAAAAAAAACCTGTAACTCATGGACGCTTGGTCAAAGACACTCTGCCGCGCGAACCGGCGTCCAGCAAGTACCCTCGACGGGCGTGAATTGTCGAGGGTCCGATCAATGCTGCTCGCAGCTTTAATTACGTTTGTTATTCAGCGGGTTTATGGAGAACCTCTGGTTCTCATGGCACTAAAGAACGTGAGTGTTAAACATATTCAATTCTGGAGTTGACCGGCCTTCTAGTCAAAGGTTCTCTATTCACAGGTTCTCTAGTCAAAGGTTCTCTCGTTCTCTAGTCAAAGGTTCTCTAGTCACAGGTTCTCTAGTCAAAGGTTCTATAGTCAACGGTTCTCTAGTCAAAGGTTCTCTATTTCTCTAGTCAAAGGTTCTCTAGTCAAAGGTTCTTTAGTCAAAGGTTCTCTAGTCAAAGGTTCTCTATTTCTCTAGTCAAAGGTTCTCTATTCACAGGTTCTCTAGTCAAAGGTTCTCTCGTTCTCTAGTCAAAGGTTCTATAGTCAACGGTTCTCTAGTCAAAGGTTCTCTATTTCTCTAGTCAAAGGTTCTCTAGTCAAAGGTTCTTTAGTCAAAGGTTCTCTAGTCAAAGGTTCTCTATTTCTCTAGTCAAAGGTTCTCTCGTTCTCTAGTCACAGGTTCTATAGTCAAAGGTTATATAGTCAAATGTTCTCTATTTCTCTAGTCAACGGTTCTCTCGTTCTCTAGTCACAGGTTCTCTAGTCAAAGGTTCTATAGTCAAAGGTTCTCTTGTTCTCTAGTCAAAGGTTCTCTAGTCACAGGTTCTCTAGTCAAAGGTTCTATAGTCACAGGTTATCTAGTCAAAGGTTCTATAGTCACAGGTTATCTAGTCAAAGGTTCTCTAGTTCTCTAGTCAAAGGTTCTCTAGTCAAAGGTTCTCTAGTTCTCTAGTCTAAGGTTCTCTATTCAAAGGTTCAATGAGGACTCACCATGAGTCTGATTGGTCGCTCCTCGTCGATGTCGATGGGGACGTTGGTGCTCTGGATCCAGGTGTTGGTGCACAGGTGTCTCAGCCGTACATACGAATTCCTGAGAGACGACCAGCACACTGTTCAGTTCACCTCAACCACCCTGGTTCCCCATGGGGGGTCTACTCAGTACTCCTCAACCACCCTGGTTCCCCATGAGGGGTCTACTCAGTTCTCCTCAACCACCCTGGTTCCCCATGAGGGGTCTACTCAGTTCACCTCAACCACCCTGGTTCCCCATAGGGGGTCTACTCAGTTCTCCTCAACCACCCTGGTTTCCCATGGGGGGTCTACTCAGTTCTCCTCAACCACCCTGGTTCCCCATGGGGGGTCTGCTCAGTTCTCCTCAACCACCCTAGTTCCCCATGGGGGTCTGCTCAGTTCTCTTCAACCACCCTGGTTCCCCATGGGGGTCTGCTCAGTTCTCCTCAACGACCCTGGTTCCCCATAGGGGGTCTACTCAGTTCTCCTCAACCACCCTGGTTTCCCATGGGGGGTCTACTCAGTTCTCCTCAACCACCCTAGTTCCACATGGGGGGGTCTACTCAGTTCACCTCAACCACCCTGGTTCCCCATGGGGGGTCTACTCAGTTCTCCTCAACCACCCTAGTTCCCCATGGGGGGTCTACTCAGTTCACCTCTACCACCCTGGTTCCCCATAGGGGGTCTACTCAGTTCACCTCAACCACCCTGGTTCCCCATAGGGGGTCTACTCAGTTCACCTCTACCACCCTGGTTCCCCATGGGGGGTCTACTCAGTTCTCCTCAACCACCCTAGTTCCCCATGGGGGGTCTACTCAGTTCACCTCTACCACCCTGGTTCCCCATAGGGGGTCTACTCAGTTCACCTCAACCACCCTGGTTCCCCATAGGGGGTCTACTCAGTTCACCTCTACCACCCTGGTTCCCCATAGGGGGTCTACTCAGTTCACCTCAACCACCCTGGTTCCCCATAGGGGGTCTACTCAGTTCACCTCTACCACCCTGGTTCCCCATAGGGGGTCTACTCAGTTCACCTCAACCACCCTGGTTCCCCATAGGGGGTCTACTCAGTTCACCTCTACCACCCTGGTTCCCCATAGGGGGTCTACTCAGTTCACCTCAACCACCCTGGTTCCCCATAGGGGGTCTACTCAGTTCTCCTCAACCACCCTGGTTCCCCATGGGGGGTCTACTCAGTTCTCCTCAACCACCCTGGTTCCCCATAGGGGGTCTACTCAGTTCTCCTCAACCACCCTGGTTCCCCATGGGGGGGTCTACTCAGTTCACCTCAACCACCCTGGTTCCCCATGGGGGGTCTACTCAGTTCTCCTCAACCACCCTAGTTCCCCATGGGGGGTCTACTCAGTTCACCTCAACCACCCTGGTTCCCCATAGGGGGTCTACTCAGTTCACCTCAACCACCCTGGTTCCCCATAGGGGGTCTACTCAGTTCACCTCAACCACCCTAGTTCCCCATGGGGGGTCTACTCAGTTCTCCTCAACCACCCTAGTTCCCCATGGGGGGTCTACTCAGTTCACCTCAACCACCCTGGTTCCCCATAGGGGGTCTACTCAGTTCACCTCAACCACCCTGGTTCCCCATAGGGGGTCTACTCAGTTCACCTCTACCACCCTGGTTCCCCATTTTAGTTGTTGTTAACTTGGTGTCAGTGAAACTGGAGACTTCCTGCAGTCTTTCACAATAAAAGCATGCAGAAGGCCGTTGAGTGGCAGCACCTGTGCCTCAGTTGACACAGGTACCGTTTTCTCCGTGACCCCCGTCCTCCTTTGTTATTGTTTATGGTTCCTACCGCGGCACGAAGGAGTCCGTCTTCTGCAGCGTCGTCGGGTCGAGCTCGAACAGCGAGGCGATGTCGTTGCCGTGAGCCACCGCCACCAACTTGTACTTGATCCTCTCTCCGTGGGAGCGCTTGATGCTGCGAATGTCCATCTGCAGAGGGGTCGCAGGTCAGGAGGTCAGGAGGTCAGGAGGTCAGGGGGTGTACTTGTTTTATTCCATGTGGTTATGCAGGTTATCACTTTGAGACTCACCGAGGCCGCCGGCTCTGCACTGTCCCCTTTATAACCCGGGTTCTCCTACAAGAACAAGGTACAGCCAACGTTTACAGAGTCAGCGATGCAACTATGTATCCATCTAAAGCGCCTTCAAGTTGAACCGTTATGTCCCTTTTATGAATATTGAACACAATATGAAAAGCATATATTATTATTATGAAATGTAAAAACTATATATTAGTCAAACTATGCCCACGAAGACTCAATTTAGATTTAGTTCCATCTTTTCAGGTTACAGTTAAATCCGGTAGTCCCTCCTCCCAGTGTTGTCATGGTTACCTCAGCAGCCAGGTAGTTGCCGGTGGCCAGATGTTTGAAGCGATAGAGGCTGTTCCAGTGTCCCGCCCCCCCACGACACGGGTCATGATGGACAACCTGCCAGACCAATCAGCACACGGAGAGAGTTTA